>NW_016851516.1:0-901 GCF_001698545.2 Rhinopithecus bieti | reverse complement strand
ATTAATGGAGGGTTTGAACTCAAACAAATTTAGCTAACAAAATGGGAATCTCAAATTTCTTTGACCTTCAAAGAAAAACATTTTTGGAAAAATAAACCTTTATCAAATGATTGTCTGTCCTTTCATCTGCATTAACTTGAAATCTATGCATTTATTTTCACCAAATGAATTTAAGCTCTGATAAACATTAGAGTAGTTGTCCCGAAAAAGAGCTAATGACCTAAAAGACTAAAACAATTCAATTTATATACACATTTGAATGATTTACCCATTAATGATCAGGGCCTGGATTTGCTTACTTCATTTATTCAATCCTTGAGTAACAATGTTGCTTAGGATATATTGTGACATACAAATATGGGATTGGAAAGATTGGAGTCTACTGCCCTAGGAAGGGCACAATCAGTTGCTTGTTTGCTTTGGAACTTTCTTGTTTCAATCCCAAAACAAATTATTGTTTTAGCAAAATATTACAGTCACTGTTACACAGACAACTTTCGTGTCTAGCTATCGCAAATGCTACACTTCAAAATCAAGCGTTCCACCCAGGACTTGGAAAATATTTCATTCATGCAATACACAGTTATAGAATATTGATCAATATTAAGAAACTTTTATTTCTCAATTAAATTAGGGACATTAAATTTATATCTCTCCCTTCGATATTTTAATTTCTAAAATATAGGGAAAATGACATATACCTTATATAACTCCTACCTTTAAAACCTAATATTCAGAAAACAGCTTTTTGAAAAATCAGTTAATAAATTAATCAAAGGATACTAATTTTCTTTTAAGTTGACAAACTGATTTGGAAAAAATAATGAAGAAATAGAACCATATCCCAGAAAGTTAGTGATTATATCAGTGTACTAGTTCAAAAAGTAATTACTTCTGTTTA
>NW_016851513.1:0-800 GCF_001698545.2 Rhinopithecus bieti | reverse complement strand
GAGGGAAGGAGGGAGGGAGGGAGGCACCTAGGGAGGCAGGGAGGGAAAGAAATGAAGGGGAAAGGAAGCGAGGGAGGTTGAGAGGAAGGGCTTTCTGGGTTTGCTTTTACTGAAGTTCAGTAAAGTGGTATCCAGCTACCTGGTAGATAACACTTGTGAATTGGGATAAAAAGATAATAAAACAGTGTTTCCTAAGAAAGAGGCTCTGAGCCATAGAAATAGGATATTTGACATTATATATGATCACTTCTCAACTCTGCTGAAAAGTAGCAAATGGGTCACAAAGCACATCAGGGAAAAATCATGTAATAGAAAGATCCTCACTTAAGCAAAATGAATATTTTGATTTTTTTTTAAGTTTGTAGGTTTTGTTATTAACCGAAGAAACATTGTTGTTTTCTGGTATTATTGCCATTCAATGGAAATATGCCCTGTAGATTTTAAAATTAACATTAGAAAATCACAATTAATAAACATACACCATATTTCTAAAATAGATCCATTCTCATGGGATTAAGAAAAGGGCATGAGATATACATTGTATATCTCCTAAAACATTGACATACTCCTTCATTCTGTAGTTAAGATTATTAATAAGTTTAAATCAATTAAAATCAAACTAATAGTCAAGGATACAGAAATCAATGCTTGACATATTAGCTTGAATATGAATTTTTAAAATGTCTTGTGTGCTTTTGAAAACCATTATTAGCACAGTATGTTGTGCCTAAATATATTGTCGTATCTGCTTCTCAACCTCTGTGGATATGATTAGCCCAAATAACTCATGATCAGTAGCA
>NW_016851512.1:0-1838 GCF_001698545.2 Rhinopithecus bieti | reverse complement strand
CATCGATGTTCATCAGTGATAAATAACCCAAGGTGCATTGAATAATGGTTTCGACATTTTCCATAGTTCAGAGTTTGGCAAACTGTTTCTGTATAAAGTCAAATGGTAAAACAAACCAACAAACCAAAAACAACAACAAAAAATTAAGCTTTGTGAGCCAAGAGGCAAAATTGAGAGTGTCATGTACGTACTTACATAAGAGGAGAAGAAAACAGATTTCCACAAATTTTTTTTATCAGTGAAATTTGAAACTTTGTGAATACTGTACTTGGAATTTTATATAATTTTATGTGTTATAAAATATTAGAATTCTTTTGATTTTTGCAGTCATTTAAAATATAAAATCATTCTCAGCTTTCAGGCTGTACAAAATAGGCAGTGGCTGGTTTTGGCCCCGTTATGTTGTAATTCGCTGACTCCTAGTGTAGTTAATGACATACCTTGTGATGAATCCAAAGAAGCCATCAAAATATGCACCTCCATAAAATAAATCAGTATTCAAATGAGTGCTTGATTGACCTACAACAAAACTGGCCTTTGAAAAAAAATCATTGCATTTTCTACGGACAAAGTGCAAATTGAATGACAGCATTTTGATGCAAAGCCTACTTTAACTCATATTTCCATAAGAAATAAAAAATAGCTGGTTGAAAACATAGATGATCTACATAGAATCTACAACATAGAGCACTGTTTTCTGTAAATAACTCAAAATACTTTTAAAACATATTTTAAAAGTATAAATAGTGTTTTGATTTATTTTGAAACCGTTTTGGTGATTCACCAGATGTCAGCTCTCCTCAAGGCCTCAAATTGTTAAAGATTCCTAGCTGTTGAGTACAGCTGTCTTGTGTTTGCAACGTTTACATTTGGATACCAGGATTATAGGTCAAAAACTGGTAATTTTCTGGAAATGTTGTTTGTGTAATCAGGTGGATAATCTGAAATAATTTAGAGAGGCTATAGAAATCCCTCTACTGTCTTTAGGCATTTTACATCCAGAACCTTCTGAATTATTGCATTAATAACTTCAATAGTTTCTTATTAGCAAAAAGCACAGTGAGGAAAACAAAATTAAAGAGAAAAAGGAATCTTAGCACCTGCAGGTCTAAATATTGTATTTGTAATTTATTTACTAATGGATAGTTTTTTTTTTTTTTTTTGCCTTATGTATAGAAAATTTCAAATGGAACCAGAGGTTACCAGAAACATCCCCGATTTATAGTTTCTCTGCCTTGAGAATTTGCCAGGCATTGAGGGGAGCCCTCTGCTGTTAGTTTTATTTATTACAGTAAAATTTGAATTACATTTGTTTTATGCCCTTCCTTGAACCTTCTCAGGTTTTTAACGTTTCTGTTATGATTGTACATTTTACATAATAAAGAAAACATAAATTCCACGATGCCAGCTGGCATCATTAATAATCTGTCAATTCTGCCCTTTTTGAACTATACCATAGCATTGAAACATCTGGCGGTTTCCAGTTTCCATGTTAGAGTAGGGTTTTGACCTCTATTTCACTTTCAAATGGGTCTCCTCGGCAGAATAACTCGGCTTTCTCGATTAATTTTACTGTTCACCCCCTTAACAGTAAATATGGAGGTTTAAACCTAATGCTTTAGAAGGCAATTGTGCAGTTTTCAGAGGAAACTGACTCTCCCCTGCTCCTTAATTGCCTTTGTTACATTCTCTCATCCACTGTGAATGCTCCTTGAATTTTACTTCTAGGACCTCTAATTTTGTTGTTGTCGTTGTTGTTATTTTTACATTTGTTGCATCCGTGGACTCATCTATTCTCACAATCCTAGTTATAATGTCTAAATTAGTAACCTCTTTTT
>NW_016851511.1:0-752 GCF_001698545.2 Rhinopithecus bieti | reverse complement strand
TAGACGTGTGCCTGTGTATTTTGGAGGGAGAGGGCTGTCTAGGTCATTAAACTGGAATGAAAGTACCTGCATGACAAAATAGCCTGCTAGACCAGGTACATTTAAGGGACAGATTGAAGTGCAGAAGTAGAAGATTCAAGAAAGGACAGAAGAGCAGCTGCTTCTCCCTTTGGCAAGCATCTTACACATTCTTCTAATGAAGTACCCATCCAGTGGTATTTCAGTGATCTGAGCATATGTCTACTTCCCATGAGACAGTGAGCTTCTGAGGGACAGGGCTACCTCTTTTTTTTTTTTTTTTTGAGAGGGAGTCTTGCTTTGTCGCCCAGGCTGAAGTACAGTGGCGCAATCTCGGCTCACTGCAAGCTCCGCCTTCTGGGTTCACGCCATTCTCCTGCCTCAGCCTCCTGAGTAAGCTGGGACTACAGGCACCTGCCACCACGCCTGGCTAATGTTTTGTATTTTTAGTAGAGACGGGGTTTCACTGTGGTCTCGATCTCCTGACCTTGTGATCCGCCCGCCTCGGCCTCCCAAAGTGCTGGGATTACAGGCGTGAGTCACCATGCCTGGCCAGGGCTACTTCTTAACCTCTGTAGCCCCAGTACCTAGGAGAGTAGCAGGTGATAAATAAATGACTGTTGAATGAATGTTTGAATGGTGTTGAATGAATGTTTATAACAGTTGTAGTTTTTTTTTGTTTTACTTTCATTGGATTAATAAGGATACATCTATTTTCGATAAAAAGCCAGAAT
>NW_016851510.1:0-900 GCF_001698545.2 Rhinopithecus bieti | reverse complement strand
TGAGAACACATGGACATAGGATGGGGAACATCACACACCGGGGCCTGTTGTGAGGTGGAGGGAACACAGGGATAGCATTAGGAGATGCACCTAATGTAAATGATGAGTTAATGGGTGCAGCACAGCAACATGGCACATGCATACGTATGTAACCTGCACGTTGTGCACATGTACCATAGAACTTGAATAAAATTGTCACTCAAAAATTTTTTTTAATTCATTGCCACTAAGCATTCTTTCATCTATAATTTTTTAAGTCTTTAATATGATATTGGGCTAGGTATTCTGATGCAAAATAGAGTTGGTTTTAAGTACATGTAAAGAGCAGATTAGATCTCTAGAATTGTTCATGGTGCATAGAAGATTTAGTATGTATTTGTTCAATAATGCCCTATTTGAACCATCTCTCGAACTTTGGATCTGGACATCCATCTGGTTTCCCCTGGGAAAGCATCACATAAAGTTCTCCATGTGAAGACATAAGTCTGTTGTGTTTGATCCGCTAAGGGGCATGTGCATTCAAACACGTACATGTACATGGCAAGATGAACTGAGTATTTTTCCCTGAACAACCACCTGCCACCCCCCTTATTTATTTGTTTAGAGATGGAGTCTCACTCAGTGGTACCCAGGCTAGACTGCAGTAGCACAATCTGCTCACTACAACCTCCACCTCCCTGGTTCAAATGATTCTTCTGCCTCAGTCTCCCAAGTACCTGGGATTACAGGCATGCGCCACCATGCCCAGCTGATTTTTGTATTATCAGAGACAGGATTTCACCATGTTGGCCAGGCTGGTCTTGAACTCCTGAACTCAAGTGATCCACCCGCCTCGGCCTCCCAAAATGCTGGGATTACAGGCATGAGCCACCACGCCTGGCCAGCTATAGACATTTCTTG
>NW_016851509.1:0-711 GCF_001698545.2 Rhinopithecus bieti | reverse complement strand
TATATCTTTGTTCTCATTGGTTTCAAAGAACATCTTTTTTTCTGCCATCATTTCATTATGTACTCAGTAGTCATTCAGGAGCAAGTTGTTCGGTTTCCATGTAGTTGAGCTCATGAGTTTCCATGAGTTTTGAGTGACTTGCTTAATTATGAGTTCTAGTTTGATTGCTCTGTGGTCTGAGAGACAGTTTGTTATAATTTCTTTTCTTTTACATTTGCTGAGTAGTGCTTTACTTCCAACTATATGGTCAGTTTTGGGATAAGTGTCATGTGGTGCTGAGAAGAATACATATTCTGTTCATTTGGGGATGGAGAGTTCTGTAGATGTCTATTAGGTCTGCTTAGTGCAGAGCTGAATTCAATTCTTAGATATCCTTGTTAACTTTCTGTCTTGTTCATCTGTCTAATATTGACAGTGGGGTGTTAAAGTCTCCCATTATTATTATGTGGGAGTCTAAGTCTCTTTGTAGGTCTTTAAGGACTTGCTTTATGAATCTGGTCGCTCCTGTATTGGGTGCATATATATTTAGGATAGTTAGCTTTTCTTGTTGAATTGATCCCTTTACCATTATGTAATATCCTTCTTTGTCTCTTTTGATCTTTGTTGATTTAAAGTCTGTTTTATCAGAGACTAGCATTGCAATCCCTGCTTTTTTTCTTTTTTTCTTTTTTTTTTTTTTTCCATTTGCTTGGTAGATCTTCCTCCATCCCT
>NW_016851508.1:0-2455 GCF_001698545.2 Rhinopithecus bieti | reverse complement strand
CCCCTGCTCCCCAAATTGGTTATCTTTGGATGCTAGGGGGCCAAAATTTTTGAAAACGAGGAAAAAAAAGAAAAAAATCGAGCATTTTTTTTTCCTTTTTTTTTTTTTTTTTTTTTGAGACGGAGTCTTGCTCTGTCACCCAGGCTGGAGTGCAGTGGCCGGATCTCAGCTCACTGCAAGCTCTGCCTCCTGGGTTCACGCCATTCTCCTGCCTCAGCCTCCCGAGCAGCTGGGACTACAGGCGCCGGCCACCACGCCCGGCTAGTTTTTTGTATTTTTTTAGTAGAGACGGGGTTTCACCATGTTAGCCAGGATGGTCTCGATCCCCTGACCTTGTGATCCGCCCGTCTCGGCCTCCCAAAGTGCTGGGGTTACAGGCTTGAGCCACCGCGCCCGGCTTTTCTTGCCTTTTCTATACAACTGTACCTCAGGATAGCCAAACAGATTACTGGATTGGTTAGATTATTCTTTTTTTTTTTTTTTTTTTTTTTTTTTTTTTGAGACGGAGTCTGGCTCTGTCGCCCAGGCTGGAGTGCAGTGGCCAGATCTCAGCTCACTGCAAGCTCCGCCTCCCGGGTTCACGCCATTCTCCTGCCTCAGCCTCCCGAGTAGCTGGGACTACAGGCGCCCGCCAGGTCGCCCGGCTAGTTTTTTGTATTTTTAGTAGAGACGGGGTTTCACCATGTTAGTCAGGATGGTCTTGATCTCCTGACCTCGTGATCCGCCCGTCTCGGCCTCCCAAAGTGCTGGAATTACAGGCTTGAGCCACCGCGCCCGGCCAGATTATTCTTTATAAAAGTAGTCTAGCTAATAAATGGAGAAATGATGGACATGAAATAACATTTTAAAACCCCGAATGAACTGACAGATTTAGGCAGCAACAATCACCACTGGCTATCAACATCTCTCTTTCACACACACACACACATACACACCCTAAAGGTAAGAGTCTTCCCATGGGAATACTTAACACTACTCATGTGGTACTTTTGACAAAAAATTGAAACAGAATTCAATCTAGCCTCTAAATGTAACTACCAGTTTACAAGAAATACAGAGGCTAGAGGAATACGTTAAACAGAGGAACATTTAACATTTAACTTCATGGGATGGAATCAGCAAAATCCAGCCAGTGGGAAAATTTACAGAATAAATGATCCCGTTTGACAAAAAACAAAACAAAACAACAAAACAACAACAAACAGATCACAAGGAAAAGACAGTGAAGGGTAACTCTACAGATTAAAAGGGACTGAAGAGGCATGTCAAGCAACTGCAATGTGTGGACCTTATGAGGATAATGTTACAAACTAAAGAGAAAATAATGAGAAAACCCAAACGAATGTGAACACTGACTAAATAGCCCATATTTGATTATGTTAGAGATTCTTTTAGTGTAATAATGGTATTATAGTACTAAAAGAAAAAAGAGTCCTTATCTTTTAAAGATGTGTACCCAAATATTTACTAATAAAATAATAGGAGGTCAGGGATTGGTTTCAAAATAATCCCTGGTAGAGAGAAGAGGCTGAGATCTAGATGAAACAAGATTGGCCATAAATTATTCATTGCTGAAGCTGAGAGAGAGGCACATAGGGTCTGTTATTATATTCTCTTGTATTCCTGTGTATGTTTGAAATTTTCTGTACCAAAAAAGTCAAAATATGGCTGGGCGTGGTGGGTCACGCCTGTAATCCCAGCACTTTGGGAGGCCGAGGCGGATGGATCACTTGAGGCCAAGAGTTCAAAACCATCCTGGTCAACATGGTGAAACCCCTTCTTTACTAAAATACAAAATCAGCTGGGCTCAGGCGGCTGAGGCAGGAGAATCATTTGAACCTGGGAGGCACAGGTTGCAGTGAGCCAAGATTGCACCACTGCATTCCAGCCTGGGCGACAGAGGGAGATCCTGTATCTAAACAAATAAATAAAATTAAAATTAAAAGCAGCCATGAAAATGTCTACTTGTCTTCTCCAGCTATACTGTGAGATGCTGAGAGGCAGGCCCTGCACATTCAGCTACCGTGCAAGGCACACAGTCCATGTCAACAGAACACTTGATAAACTAGGCTATCAGCCAAAGATCTGCAAAGTTGAACTGTGACAGGGTATGTTCTGCAAAGAAGTTCTGAGTCAGCTGTCTCTGAACCATAGACATCTCTCCAATGAAGCAGAGAACAAAACTGTATTTATAGTATGATAACCAAGAAAGATAAACAAAACTCTACACTGAAAACTGTGTAAAAGCTTTTCACATAAAAGAAAATAAATGAAAACAGTAATTTTTTTTTCTCTTGGATATCGGGACTATGGGAATTCGATTTTCTTTGCTTCTTTCTCTGAATCTCCCAAATTTTCTGTAATTACCATATCATTTTAAATGTTGGAGAATACCCTAACTTTTCTACTTTTAAATCACTTATGTCAAAGTTCTATTGATGGTTGCTTTTATATA
>NW_016851507.1:0-1568 GCF_001698545.2 Rhinopithecus bieti | reverse complement strand
AAGTTTTCATTTTAAACAATATTTTAAATTTAAAATATAAAATATTTTAAGTTTTCCAAGGTATTTATGAGTTAAGAATTAATAGACATTTATTTTTATGTGGATCACTTGTCTCATGCTATTCAATCATTGATTCATGAGTTTCACATGGATTTTGAAGAACCCTTCTGTGAAGGGAAATATGTTCAAACTGTATTTAAAAGCATTCAAATACTCTCAAAAAGACATAGGAGAAATAACATTTCACTTAGTGTTATCCAATATATATGTTACCCAATATATGTGCTAGTAATACAAAATTACCCTTAAAGAAGTGACCAGTGTTCCAACACAATATGAGAAAATTGTGTGTGCTTTCCGTATAGCAGCACAACTTTAAAATTTGACTATTAATTCTAAGATGTGCCCCGTGCTCACTGCCCCTGGGATATAATTCCCCTGCTTGGAGTATGAGTAGAACCTTGCACTTTTTCCAAAGGAAATAATACAACAAGGATGTAATTAAGATCCCCAGTCATTTGACTTTGAGTTAATCAAGAAAATTATCTTGGGGGGCGGCTTGGCCTAATCAGTGGGAGCCTTAAATAAGAGAGTCCTTACATTCTAAGAGGTAACATTCAAAGCAGCAGAGATCCTCTCTCTACAATACTGGCTTTGAAGAAGCAAGCTGTAATAAATTACATAGCTACAAAGAAATGAATTCTGCCAATCATCCTAGGGAGTATAGAAAGGCATCATTTTCTGAGTCTCCAAATGAGAATGCAACACAGCTGATGGCTTGCTTTCTGGCTTATGAGGCCCTGAGAAGAGGACTCAGAACTGTTTAATTACATTAAGAAGATTTTAATGCCAAAAAGCACAAGAGATTTTGTGTTTGCTACCATTAAAAGATTTTAATTTATATCCACCAGTGATTTTTAATCATTTACAAATTATATCAGAAAAGTTATTCCACCTCTCTCTGTGCCTACACTATATTAATTGTACAATTACAAAAATAACATGTAGTATCTGTCTCATATGGGTAGGAATAGTTTTTCTGTTTTGCTATTTAAAATCTAGTAGTGTATGTGGAAGATATTTTCACTGTGACATTTTGATTGAACTTTTCTTTTGTATTTGAGGCAAATATACTATCTGGGAAGGCAGTGGCTCTACGCTCTTGATTATCTAACTTTGGTATAAGAAACACTTTCTGGTACTTGTTAAAAATGATGAACCAGGGATTTCTAGCTTCCATTTACAATGCTGATAGCTAAAAAAACATAGCTATTGCCCTTAAAAATTCAAACAACAATTTCAAATTTATAAATGTTTTTCATCCCTGTAAGAGAGCTGATGTCATAGATGAGAAATTAACCTGAAATCTAGGGAAGAATGGCTGCTTCCAGAGGTAGATGGGATATGGACACTGGCTTATTTGGAGCAGGCATTGTCAAATATTAGGAAGAAAAAAAATAGCCAAAATTTTGGTGGAGTGCTGAAGGCTGAGTTTGGATTAGCATAAGGATAAAGAACCCCTGGGGGTAGTTGTCAAAAGATTTCTTACGCATTCACAGGCTTTTCTT
>NW_016851506.1:0-1563 GCF_001698545.2 Rhinopithecus bieti | reverse complement strand
TGTAATCACATGTAATAATTTATATAACTTTATATATAAATATATAAAATATATGTAAAATATAAAAAATTTATATGAACATATAAAACTTATATGACAAATTTATATGAAATTGCATACATAATTTAATTAATGTTAAATTATGTCATTTGGTCTTTTCTTCTGGCAGTATATTAGTCCGTTGTCACTTCCTGCTACTGAATGTGCTGATTTACTTTAGAAGGAATTGCAATTCAAACACCTTCAGAACAAAAAACAACACAAAAAACGTGTATGTAGGATGACTTCTGACTGTTCTGCCTCCTAGTTGCCAGTTTTCAAAACTTATTTATATATATTTTATGCTATTCTTTTTTCCACTTAGAGACTCATTTTATTGTGATAATAATGTCACTTTTCCTTCTTTCTCAGTTTTAATTTTATATATCACTTGAACCATGTGGTTCAGGTTTTAACTTCATGAATTAGTATTTTTTTAAGTATTATATAAATTGACCTAAAACATTTATTTTAAAATGAGAAATTTGCTTTTTATATTTTGAACATCTCCTAGGTTTGGGTTAGTTTACCAAATAATAATGTAATAATATACTTTTAAATAATCAAATTCATTAGAAAATAGTAGCAATTCAATGGTTGATAGGTTTTGTTGTTGTTGTTGCTGTTGTTGCTTGTATTTTGCCCCTAGCAAAGGGATGAAAAGGCAACTATAACTCTGACTTTGTAAAACAGCTAAGAGCCCTCTGATGGTTCTGATATATTTTTTCCATGTTTCCATTTTTCTTCTGGTTAGTAACTGAAATTTTATATGCTGAATTTTGACATGACTCAACTTCTAAAATGAAAACAGTTATTTTCACTCCATAGAAACAGAAACCATAGGTTTCCATTAAGTATCTGCAAGGATTCAGAGTTTTAAAATTTGTATTTAGTGGAAAAGAGCATTCTCCAGGAAGAACACTTAACTCTTGGTAATTAGAACAATGGCATGCCCAGGTAATAAATTACTCACAGGAAGATTTGAACAAGGATACCTGAGAAAAACCTGTAAATCTTCTAAACATTTTGTCCCCACAGAATGCAATAAAATGCCATTTATAATAAATAGACCATGTAATATAAACTCAACATGAAGAATATTACCAAGTCAGCTGAAAGCCCTGACTTACGGTAAGTTTCATGCATGTGAAATGCCAGTGATGATTTTTAGGGTTAATATTGTTATATGACCTGATTAATTAATTTATTGAAATATTTTCTTTAATGGCAATATTTTTGAATGATAAGAATAATTAAGGACTAAGACTGTCATGATCCATTTGACACTGTATAAAATTTAAATATCCTGAAAGTACAGGTATATTATTATGGGATTTTAACTTCTAAACGTTCACAATATTATGTAAAACTTTTCTTTTCTAGACTATGCAGCTTTTAAATAAGAACATGAAAATTTTCAGATGTTGGATAAAGGATCTTGACAGAAAATTACATTCCAAAAGTTGTTAAACTAGTAAGAGCTTATTTTAAATAATAATCTTTTAAAGAGTTTGAACCAAAACA
>NW_016851505.1:0-1572 GCF_001698545.2 Rhinopithecus bieti | reverse complement strand
TTGTAGAGAAAAAATTATTTTAAGCTATGTCAGGTAGTTCATAATAAAAAAATTACATTCTTTTGCTTGTTTGTTTTGTTTTCATTTTTTGAGATGGGATTTCGCTCTTGTTGCCCAGGCTGGAGTGCAATGGCATGATCTCAGCTCACTGCAACCTCCGCTTCCTGGGTTCAAACAATTCTCCTGCCTCAGCCTCCTGAGTGTTCTTATTCTGGTTTATGTGATGTTTGTGGTATTTGTCAATTTCTAAATATATATATATATATTTCTTATGGTTGTTTTATCATCCTAAATATTTAATACCTAGATATCTAACTATTTTTTCTATACCAAACTGTATAAGCTTCACATCTCACAAAATTGGGATCCAACACTGGTTACACTTGTATCAGTCAGGGTTCAATCAGAGAAGCTGATAAGCTACCAATCAATCTATCTATCTTCCAACCTACCTACCTATAAATAAACATGTATTATAAGGACTTGGCTTGTATAATTGTGTGCAGCTGCTGATTAAGCAAGTCTGAAATGAACAGGGCAGGTAGTTACGAAGGGAAGATCCAGGAAAGGGGAGGCAAGTGTAGACCAAGTTGTTGATTGGAATCTCTATCACCAGCAGGAGCCCAGGCCTTCGTAGGGCTTACTTGGTTGAGTTAGGCCCATCCAGGATAATATCCTTCATTTAGTGGCAGATACACAGAGATTTTCATTATGTATGTACAAATTTCTTGGCAGCATCTCAATTTGTGTCTGATTGAGTAACTGGCAGAAGGTGTATGCATGCTACCAAATGGTTGCTGTCTTCCCTTTCATAAGCCTAGCCTAGTCCAGCTGACACAGCAAACACCCATGGCAACACTCCTAGTGTTATTGGCCAAAGTTGTCTCTTCCTGGAACACCGAGAGTTGGAAGACTTTCGTTCTCTTGGGATTCATTCTCATTACCTTATTAGCTGCATGTGTATTTTAGCTGGTAAAATTTTACAAAGGGAAGTAGGTCAATACCAGTAGTTAGCCACAGGGGCTGTGAAGTCAAACAACCTGAATTCGGAGTCAGGCTTCATCATATTCTATCTGTGTGACTTTAGGCACATGTCCAAACTACGGTATCTTTTTTTTTTTTTGAGACAGAGTCTCGCTCTGTCACCCAGGTTAGAGTGCAATGGCACAATCTCGGCTCACTGCAAGCTCCGCCTCCTGGGTTCATGCCATTCTCCTGCCCCAGTCTCCCGAGTAGCTGGGACTACAGGTGCCCGCCACCACACCCAAACTATGCTATCTTTTTTTAGAGAGTGTTTATGTTAAAATATTTTTTAAAAGGTTAAACAAGATAATCCATGAAAAATGCTTAAACCAGTGTGGATGACAGTGCACTCAAATGTTAGTAGTTAAGAGTTAAATATCAACTATTTTCAACCAGAGAGCATACTAGATGCTTTTATTTATGCTAGTTCATTTGGTCTTTATAATTAGTGTTGGGAAGTTTTTAAGACAGAATTGGATAAATAAGAAAAATACTGTGAGCTTTTTCCTCTTAAAGTTGTAGCAATATATTCCCATTTTGTTGCTTTCT
>NW_016851504.1:0-1573 GCF_001698545.2 Rhinopithecus bieti | reverse complement strand
TTTAGACAGGGTCTTGCTCTGTCACCCAGGCTGGAGTGCAGTGGTGCAATCATAGCTCACCGCCACCTTGACCTCCTGGGCTCAAGTGATCCTCCTGCCTCAGCCTCTCAAGTAGCTAGGACTACAGGTGCATGCCAACAGACTCAGTTAATTTCTTTTTAAGAGACGAAGTCTTGCTATGTTGCCTAGGCTGGTCTTGAACTCCTGGGCTCAAGCAATCCTCCTGCGTTGGCCTCCCAAAATGCTCGGATTATAGGTGTGAGCCACCATGCCTAGACAGCCAAGAACGTTGCATACACATACATCATTTTCCCACATCTGTCATGAGGCAAGCATGACAAGGCCTTTTTTCCTCCGAGATGGAAAATAAACTGTAAGGCATCGGATGGTACCTGACATGGTCTAGAATCAGGATTTCCCAACTTTGAATTCGGTGCCATGAGTGATGGCAAGGAAACTGCTGTTTTTCAGTCACCTGAAACCTTAGGTGAGTTGCTGTGTTCTGCAGGCTTGTCATGAACTCCTGGGCTCAAGCAATCCTTCCACCTTGACCCAAAGCGCTGGGATTATAGGCATGAACCACCATGCAGGAGCCACATTTGGTGGGAGTTGTGTTTTTGTTGTTGTTGTTGTTGTTTGTTTGTTTGTGACAGAGTCTTGCTCTGCCACCCAGGCTGGAATGCAGTGGCACGATTTCGGCTCACTGCAACCTCCGACTCCCGGGTTCAAGCCATTCTCACCTCCTGAGTAGCTGGGATTACAGGCACCCACCAACACACCTGGCTAATTTTTGTATTTTTACTAGAGACGGAGTTTCACTATGTTGCCTAGGCTGGTCTCAAACTCCTGACCTCAGGCGATCCACCCACCTCAGCCTCCCGAACTGCTAAGATTACAGGCTTGAGTCACCATGCCCAGCCAATGGGAGTTTTTTGTACATTATCTCAGGCAATGCAACCACATCATGAACTAAGGCAATTTTATAGAAATGGACAGAAAATCAGAGGACATCTTTCAGTTTCAGTTAAAATCCAGTACAATGAAGATATGATACTGACAGTGAGAATGAGATCAGACGTGGAAGCCGGAGACTCTCTCAACACACCCTTTTCCTATGCTGTGGTACATCTTGAATTTCTGAAAATATCACTGGGCTTAAAAGTGAAGAAAATTATACTGGATTTTTTTTTTCTTCTAAAAATCTCCGCATAAATGGGTCACCTTGAAATACTGTTCTCATAATGCAGTTAGGATTTTTAAAATTTGCTGCCGGGCATGGTGGCTCACATCTATAATCCCAGCACTTTGGGAGCCCAAGATAGGTGGCTCACCTGAGGTCAGGAGTTCGAGACCAGCCTGGTCAACATGGCGAAACCCTGTCTCTACTAAAAATACAAAATTAGCCAATTGTGGGGGTGGGTTCCTGTAATCCAAGCTATTTGAGAGGCCGAGGCAGGAGCACTGCTTGAACCCAAGAGGCAGAGGCTGCAGTGAGCCAAGATTGGGCCACTGCACTCCAGCCTAGGCAAGAGAGAGAGAGAGGCTCCGTCTCAAAAAATAAAATAAAATAAAA
>NW_016851503.1:0-1839 GCF_001698545.2 Rhinopithecus bieti | reverse complement strand
TCCATACTTTGCTGGTGCCCACGTCCACCTCCCAGTAATGGCGGCCGGAAGTAAAGCGAGGGGCGCCCAGGATGCACAGTGCCGTGTCCAACCTCTCAGCTTGCTCTTTCTTATTCTGGCTGAAATTCCCACTTCGGAAGCTCCTCAGGTCTTCAGAAATGATGAGACAGTTGTTGGCTGTGTCCACATCCAAGGTCATATCCACTTGAAACTTCCTTATCTTTGGGTTCGTTGTTAGAATAGATTTCAGCTTGGGCTCTAGTTCCTTGATAATGGAAACCAGCGCCCTCAGCTTGTACTTGGGCTTGATGTCATTCTTCTGAGAGACCACAGAGCAGAAGCGGCACAGTAAACCTTCCCCATTGGGCTCCTTCTGCAGTGCATTGAGGCATTGGAGGCAGCAGACATATCCTCATTTCAACTGCATGGGTTCTTCAAGATCTTTTAGACAGAAAGGACATCTAATGATTTGTTTGATTTGTTCAGCCATGGCAAATAGTCTCTCCTTCCGGAGTTTCTCCCCTGGACTCCAGCTGCTTCTGCGGACAACTCAGATCTCTAGAAGTCTTATATACTTGGGGTGGTGCCAAAAGATCCCTGTTCATAGTGCCCTCCAGGGTTTAGACAGGTGTCACCATTCGACGGCTATTTTAAAGGGCCAAATCCCCACCATAGTGTATGGTCCCCCACATCAAGACAATTCAAAGACAGGTCTGTAGTTTTCATGTAGATGGTCGACAAGCAGAGCATTTCCTCCATTGCTCCCCAAATAGACTTTCTCCATCCTTGGGGCCTCTCAAGTACAATCTGTGGTGCCTGGGTATAGCTCTTAGAGCTGACATTAAAACAGTTACGGGGATTCCTTAAAATCACTGACTTTTGCCAACTATGAATTCTTAAATACAATAAAATGACCAGGCCACTCTATACCCTAATTAAAAAAAAAAATTCAAAAGACAAACACCCATCTAATAAAACCAAAACAAAACAGCCTCCAAAACTTTAAAACAGGCTCTAGTACAAACTCCAGCCCTGAGCCTTCCCACAAGACAAAATTTCTCTTTATATGTCACCAAAAAAAACAGAAATAGCTCTTCAAGTTCTCACTCAAACTCACGGGACAACCCCACAACTAGCAACATACATAAATTTAAAAAATTAATATAGTAGCCAAAGACTGGCCTCACTGTTTACAGGTGGTTACAACAATAGCCAACTTAATGTCTAAGACTATTAAAATAATACAAGGAAAAAATCTCACCATCTAGACTACTCATAATGTAAACAACATATTAAAACTAAAAAAAAGTTTGTGACTCTCAACTGCCTACTCAAATACTAGACACTACTCCTTAAGGGACCAATATTTCAAATACACACGTGTATAGCCCTCAGCCCTGCCACTTTTATCCAAGAGGATGAGGAACCAATTAAACATAACTACCAACAAATTGTAACTCAGACTTATGCCGCCCAAAAAATCCCCTAAAAGTCCCCTTAGCTAACCCTAACCTTAACCTGTACTCCAGTAAAAATTCTTTTGTAAAAAATAAAGTACAAAAAACAGACTATGCCATAGTTAATGATACAACAGTACTTAAAAGAAAGTTCCCCCAGGGACCAGTATTAATTTAACAGAACTAGTAACACTTACCCAAGTCTTAAAATGAAAAATAAATAAATAAATGAATGTATACACAAATAACAAGCATACTTATCTAGTCCTACATACACATACTACAATATAAAAAAAGTTCCTAACCTCTAAAAAAACACCCATTAAAAAATCATAAAGATATTACACACAGTACAAAAACCTAAAAAAAAAATACAGTCTTA
>NW_016851502.1:0-1839 GCF_001698545.2 Rhinopithecus bieti | reverse complement strand
AGGTAACATGATGCCTCCATCTTTGTTCTTTTGGTTTAGGATTGACTTGGCAATGCAGGTCTTTTTTGGTTCCATATGAACTTTAAAGTAGTTTTTCCAATTCTGTGAAGAAAGTCATTGGTAGCTTGATGGTGATGGCATCTATAAATTACCTTGGGCAGTATGGCCATTTTCATAATATTGATTCTTTCTATCCATGAGCATGAAATGTTCTTCCATTTGTCTGTGTCCTCTTTTATTTTGTTGAGCAGTGGTTTGTAGTTCTCCTTGAAGAGGTCCTTCACATCCCTTGTAAGTTGGATTTCTAGATATTTTATTCTCTTTGAAGCAGTTGTGAATGTGACTTCACTCATGGTTTGGCTCTCTGTGATTGGTGTATAAGAATGCTTGTGATTTTTACACATTGATTTTGTATCCTGAGACTTTGCTGAAGTTGCTTATCAGCTTGAGATTTGGGGCTGAGATGATGGGGTTTTCTAAATGTACAATGATTTCATCTGCAAACTGGGACAATTTGTCTTCCTCTTTTCCTAATTGAATACCCTTTATTTCTTTCTCCTGCCTGATTGCCCTGGCCAGATAATGGTTGAAAAGTGGTTACTCATAGCAAATTTATTTCGGGTCAACTTTTAAACTTTGAAGGATATTGAGTATAAAAAGAATGTAATTATTTTCATCCAAAATAATTGTATTGCAAGGATTTTGAGTTTTGAAAACATTTTAAAACAAAGCTATCATAGTGTCACTATAAATTTATAGTATTTTTGGCTCTAATTAATTGACCTTTTTTCAATTCAATGAAAATCAAAATGTTTCAATTTTTTCCACAATGTTTATAATAATAAGTAATATAATTATTTAATTGTTATTGACTATATAACTATATTCAAATCCTTTAATCATATTTTATTATGATAAATTATTGATTCTTACTGCTTTGACAGGATGTGGGTATCAGAAATTTCATCATTTGAAACTGAGACAGAGTGGGCACGGTGGCTAGCACCTGTATTCTCAGTAATTTGGGAGGCTGAGGCAGGTGGATTACTTGAGGCCAGGAGTTTGAGAACAGCCTGGCCAACATCGTGAAAACTGTCTCTACTAAGAATACAAAAAATTAGCCAGGCATCATGGCAGGCGCCTGTAATCTCAGCTACTCGGAAGGTAGGAGAATTGCTTGAACCCGGAGGCAGAGGTTGCAGTGAGCCTAGACAGGGCTACTGCACTCCAGCCTGGGTGACACAGCAAGACTCTGTCTAAAAAATAAATAAAATGAAATAAAATAAAATGAAATAAAATAAAATAAAATAAAATGTTATTGAGTTATAAGAAAAAAAATAAACCTGAGACATACCTTTAATTGGAATTCTCAAATAATTCCCAATTATCTGTACATTGATAAATTAATTGGGAATTACTCATTTCTCCTTCTGAGGTGCCAAGGGCTGAGGGTTATACATGAACAGGAAGGTTTTCAGTTTATTCATTAGTTTCTTCCTAGGCACTTGACAGGGCACATAGACTCTATTTGCTTTTTCTCCTGTTCTCCTGGCTGTCTCTCTCAAATAGTATTCTTTGCTGAAATGTAGAATAGGATTTGTTTTAACTGTACTTATATTTACTTTTTCTTAGATAGCATCGCATATTTCCTACCTTGTAGACTCATCTTTGATTTCAATATTTGGCAAAGCATCTCTTTTTTTTTTTTTTTTTTTTTTTTTTTTTTTTTTGGCAGTTTTGCTCTAAAAACAAACTTTCATGCATTTGCCTTAAACTTTTTTTTTTTTCAGAAATAAATAATTCAGACTTTCAAAAAGTCCGATTATCTTTTAAGTTCTA
>NW_016851501.1:0-802 GCF_001698545.2 Rhinopithecus bieti | reverse complement strand
ATAGCATCAGGCCACATCATTAAAACCCAAGGGAAAAAAAACAGGAGCTGAAAATGAGTTGAAGGATAGAGCTATTATTTTAGGCCTTTTAAAAGAGGAGGAGAAAGCTGAAAACAGAAATAAATGTTGAACTTTGTGTAATAAAATTATAATGTCTTGCAATTTTATTAATAATAAAGCAATACCTTAAGAAAATTTTATTGTTCTAACTAATTCTTTACTGTATCAGTGGTTTTTAAAAAATATTAAAATCTGCACTTTGGGAACCTGAGGTGGGCAGATCACTTGAGGTCAGGAGTTTGAGACCAGACTGGACAACATGGCAAAACCTCGTCTCTACTAAACATACAAAAATTAGCCTGACATGATGTGGGTGCCTGTAATCCCAGCTACTTGGGAGACTGAGGTAGGAGAGTCACTTGAACCCAGAATGCAGAGGTTGCAGTGAGCCAAGACTGCACCACTGCACCCCAGCCTGGGCAACAGAGTGAGACACAATCTCAAAAAAAAAAAAAAAAATCAAAACCCAATCTCTAGAAAGACTATTATAAATAATTTCCCTTCAATTATAGACAATTTGATCATATAAAAGTATTTTCCATAAATCTTATTATGACTTACACAGACCATTCATGACATGCTTAGACTTTCTGGTTTGACCTGAACATCCCTCTTTCTTAAACAACCAGTCATTTTATTCTAAGACAGAAATTTATCATACAAGATTTTTTTCTCATATAAAATTATTTTTCTTTAAGCTTTCTTACCAAAAAATACCTCTTTATTTCTATAACTTTCTTTA
>NW_016851500.1:0-917 GCF_001698545.2 Rhinopithecus bieti | reverse complement strand
AGTTATCTAACTTAACTAAACAGTTATCTAACTTAAAGCAAGTGACTTGAGTATTCATCTCTAAAATCGAAAAAATAATGCCTACATCTCAATATTATTATGAGAATCAAAAGAGAAAAAATAGATGAGAAGGCATTATATTATTTAAGAAGGGGGTGTATATGCTCAGTACCCCGTGTTTTAAAAGGAATGGACAAATACATGACTTTTAGATTTTAAAACTCCATGAATGCTGCTTAAAATAGAATTTTGATAACTAAAAATATTATGCCAGCTGAAATGAGGCAAAAGTACATTGAAATGAAAACATAAAAAGGATATTTGGATTTATACTTTGGGAGGCCAAGGCAGGTGGATCACTTGAGGCCAGGAGTTCAAGACCAGGTGGGCCAACATAGCAAAACCTCACCTCTTCTAAAAAATACAAGAATTAGTTGGATGTGGTGGTACATTCCTGTAATCCCAGCTACTTGGGAGGCTGAAGTACAAGAATTGCTTGAACCTGGGATGGGGATGCTGCAGTGAGCCGAGCCGGCGCCACTGTACTCCAGCCTGCGTGACAAAGCAAGACTGTCTCCAAAAAAAAAAAAAAAAAAAAAAAAAAAAAAAAAAAAAAAAAAAAGATTTTTTGGTTTTTTTTGGGTGTGGTGGCTCACGCCTGTAACCCCAGCACTTTGGAAGGCCGAGGTGGGTGGATCACCTGAGGTCAGGAGTTTGAGACCAGTCTGACCAATGTGGTGAAACCCCGTCTCTACTAAAAATACAAAATTAGCCGGGCGTGGTGGCTGGCGCTTGTTATCCCAGCTACTCTTGAGGCTGAGGCAAGAGAATCACTTGAACCCGGGAGGTGGAAGTTGCAGTGAGCCGAGGTTGAGCCACTGCACTCTAGCCTGGGTGACAGAGCCAGATTCTGTCTC
>NW_016851499.1:0-327 GCF_001698545.2 Rhinopithecus bieti | reverse complement strand
CACTCGGGGCTCTTACTCCGCCTCTTATGGCCTGGACCTGAATGAGGAATCGGGTGAGGAAAAGGAAAGGTCATGACATCCTGGAATAATGGAGGTCACAGGAGCCTCTGGACTCCTCTGTGGGCTGTGGTTTCACTAAGCCCCACTTCATGGAAAGCATCTCTCCTCTGGCAATCAGGGCTGGGAAGGCGAGAGTTCCAGACTCTAATGTGAAGACATGCGGTTTGGAAGGTGAAATGACAGTTGTTGGAAGAGAGTTCCCTACCTTTGCCCTCTTTGGTTTTGGCTCTTCGGATGGGTGGGGGCTGGATATCAGCAGCAGGGGTG
>NW_016851498.1:0-707 GCF_001698545.2 Rhinopithecus bieti | reverse complement strand
TCATATTAGATGTTCAGTCTGTGTGGCACATTTGCTTTTAGGGGTGTGTGTGTGTGTGTACTGCAAGGTATTTTCTAACAAATCCTCCTATATAATGTCATCCAAAGTATTGCAAAAGTATTTGTTTTCTTTGGTATCCAACTTTTATGACTTAGACAAAGCTAAAGAGAATTAAATTGAATGGTCAAAGGTGATTCAATTGGATTTTTCACTGTTGAGCTTCCTCAAGAGATCTCAGATCGTAGGGTAACCAACTTGTCCTAGTTTTCCTGAGACTTTCCCAGTTTTTGATTTGAAAACCCCATATCCTATAAAACCCTGGGAATCTGGGGCAGTTGGTCACTCTACCAAAAGATAGCCTCTCTTTTCTCCCACTCCAAGGAGTATCAGAATGAGAAATGGGAGTGGATTTGAGAATGACCTTGTTCTGTCCTTTCACTAAGCCTGTCTTGTCATGGTACCTGCCAATCAGGACACCATGTCTAAATGTCAGGCGGACCTAATGCTGTTCTTTGAATCTTGGGACAGCATCCAGAGCAAACGTGAGTCAGTAAACCCTGGAAAACTCTGGTGATAAAACTCTTTTTCTTTATAAGTTGCCTGGTCTTGAGCATGTCTCTATCAGCAGTGTGAAAACAGACTAATACACTGGGGAACCTATGACTTTTAATTGAGCAAGCTCCCCCAGTTTCCTGCACCTCTATTTT
>NW_016851497.1:0-797 GCF_001698545.2 Rhinopithecus bieti | reverse complement strand
TACCACAGGCTTTATAAAAGCCTTATGTTAAGAGTTTAACATTTAAATATGCCACCTTGAAAAGGCTCTCAAGTATTATAAAATTGTAATAAATGCTCATAAAATTTAAATTTGGAGAAAATTTAATTTTGATTTTTTTTCTTATATTTTGTTAATCTATTTTACAAGGTTTAGGCTTTTTTAAAACATAAAACAGCCATTTCATGTCTGGCATTTGGAAACATTGTTTTAATAATATTTTTGTTTGTAAAACTGCCCTTTAAATTTTGTCTGTACTTGAACATTTATGTAGAGCAGTATTAAAATTAATGTGATTCTGGTAAATGTATACCACAGATCCATATTTGAAGAACAAATGAGATAAATTCTAAGCTCCCTTTTTATAATCATTTAACTATTCCTGGTTTAAATATTATGCTTCTAATTATCTAATAGGACATATGACAGGCCTTGGCAGTAGTAATTTCTGGCATGAATGAATTTCAAATTTTATTTTAATTTCAATATCTGATATGTTTCATGGACTATTAACCTACTTGATTTTACCTTGAAATTTGCTGCTCAGTTTAGTTTTATGTGAATATTTACTTTTTAAGTTTTAAAATATATTCATAATGGGTTTTCAAAATGTTTTCAAAAGATCATCTATTTTAAGTTGACCAGATCAATATAATTACTTTTGAATTTCTGAACCTTTATATTTTCATAGCTCGATTGTTATTTTAATTTCTATCAATGTCTACCCTAGTTTGTACTAGATACACAGGTAATAATTTCTTTCTTTATTTAAATTATAT
>NW_016851496.1:0-712 GCF_001698545.2 Rhinopithecus bieti | reverse complement strand
AGCCCCGGGCCGTGTACAAATTCAACCACAACAAGATTATCTCTGTGCTCTACACTATCATTGTACCATTCCTCAACTCAGTCATATACTGCCTGAGGAACAAGGAGGTGAAGGATGTCTTCAGGAAGACAGTGAAGGACAGATGTCACTATCCTAGGGATGCTCCAGACTGATATACAACAGGTCCTGGGAGAGGCAAAAATTGCAGAATCTTAATAGGACTTCCTCAAGGAATCAGAATGGGCTTAAAGGGAACATAAATATAATTTGCCAACATTTTCTTTAAATATTGTCTGGGACCTTCTGATAGAAATGAAAGTTCATGAATCATTTATTTTTTACAGGGGTTTTCAAACTAAGGTTGGACTAGCTACACAAGAATCACCTGGGAATTTGTTAAAATAAAGATTCCCCCCACCCAAAAAAATATGTGGAGAGTCTTACTGAGTATGTCTGGAATGTGACCCTGCTGTGAATAATTTTCAGAACTTCCATGTACAATGTTTCAATATTTTAAGTTAAAAGTTAAAATATTTTAAGTTAAAAGTTAAGTTAAAGTGTTTTTAACTTAAAATATTTTCAACTTACAACAGATTTATCTGGATATAACCTCATCATATGTTCAAGGAGTATACAAAATGTGTATCACTTTTGCACTATCATAAAGTAAAAAAATCATAAATTGAAACATTGTACATAGGGAATCATCTGT
>NW_016851495.1:0-2463 GCF_001698545.2 Rhinopithecus bieti | reverse complement strand
CCTTCTGTGAACTTGTATGACATTTAGCTGGTAGTTTTACTGTAAATGGCCAACCTAAACACATGTTAATAGATAATAAAGCATACCCTGGATTGCCTTATTATTCATTCTTAAAACCCTAAGCATTTTTTCTAAAGTGCCTCTCAGTATTGCTAGAGTAAGTTTCACAGTCTCCCAGGAAAAATCTGCAATGACTGTTCATTTGTGAAGGAGGAGGGAAATAGAATATAAATGTCAAGAAAAGATTATAAACTATAAACTGAATTCCTATGCAGCTTATAAAATGTGAGATTAAAAAGACAGCTCATTTTAACTAGCGATGAAGCCGTTATGCTTTCAGGATGAAAAAAGTGCTACATATGTGCATATCACCTCATTATGAATGGGATTTTTTCAATGTAAGGGTTGGACTGAGAAGAGGGTTTAGCTGCAGCCAACAGTAAAGTCTTATCGCAGGGTTGGTTTGGGGACACCAGATGTCACTCAGCCTGGGGCAGGATTTGAAGAAAAGACACAGACAGTATGTATTTTCCTGCTGGGGTCAGCATTCCCCGAGATACAGTCAGTACTTCAACAGCACTCATGCAGACATTATCAAGGTGCATGCATGTATGTGTTCGGATGGGAAGTTGAAACAACAGTGTTGAAGGCAGTGGTAATTTTTACTCCTTCTAAGTTAGGGTGAAGTGGGAAGATGTAAGCCTCAGAAAGAGAAGAATGACAGGAACCGTTCAGTTCTCATTTTAGCAATAATGTTGGTATTGGATACTCTTGGTAGTAGTACTAGGAGCATCTGTATATTTGTTCTATTATACTATAATAGCATTGGTATTTGTAGTAGTAGTCACAGTAGCAGCAGCAGCAGCTTAAGGCATGGCAATAGTAGCAGTAGTAGAAAAAAAACAAAAACAAACAAACAAAAAAACCACCTAACATTTACTTTGAGCTTACTATGTACCAGGCTCTGTGTTAGGCTGTTTGCATTATCTGCATGTAATTCTCACAATAGCTGGCAGAAGAATCTGATAGTATTACCACTCTCATTTTACAGTTGAGGAATCCAAGGCCTAAAGTAATTCTGTAACATTCTCAGAGCCATAAGGCTAAAAAGGGAAGCTAGGTTTTGAATTTAGGTAGTCAGTTTCCAGAGACTGCTTCTTAACCTTACTATTACACACTCCGTACGTAAATGGAAGTATAACATAGTCTGCCTATGAAAAGTAAAGCAAACTTAGTATATTGCAATTTTAATTTTTTGGCTTCTGATGCAATCCTAAGTTTAGCTGGCATATTTTTACATAAACAACAGCATTTGTCATACCTAATGCTCTCCAAAAGACAAAAAATGACAGTGAAACAAATGTAAAGTCAATTTCATTCATGGTTCCTTCCAGTGCTAGAAACACCAAGGAAGATGAAGATAGGAATGTCACTAACAAATACTGCTCCACATCTTCACAAAGTACTTGATATTAGCATGGCACTTCTGAGAAATGTTAGCTTCCACACAGCATTTCATGCTCATAGCACAAGTAATAATTCTGAAGAAAAAAGAATGTGTGAGAGTAATACTTGCGTTTAACTTTAAGGAAAAGTGATCACACTAACATTCTTGAAGATTAAATTAGCATTTCTGGTACTCATGGCGCCTTACTCTGTTCCGTATGTAAAACGTGCCATTTTCCAAGAATCTATACAATAACACTTTCAAGACTATTAAATGTTTGGTTTTCTAAATGAATGACAGTTTCTATATCCTTTTGTGGGCTGAGAACTACTTGTCTGCTTTGTTTTATCCGTCCTCCTTAAATACGGTTGCACTGACAGATTATAATCATTTATTGGCAGCAAATCAATAAGAGGTAGGTGCTAAGAAGGAGAAATGCATTTTTGTAGCCTCTAAAGCACTTTAGTATTATTAATAAAAGTAATATTTCATGTTTGGGGAAATTTTACTGTTTTATTCTATTTTCTACGCTTTCAAAATTGTGTTGTTATCCTTCTAATAATCCTTCCCAAGTCCCTTAAGAACATTTCGATGCACCTTTCAATCCACCAAAATGGCTTCTGGTCTACAAGGTTTTCTTCCTGCTCTTACTCATTTAGGGTTCAGATATTTAGATATTTTTCTAATTTCCTGTGGGTGGGCAGAAAGAGGCAGAGACGGGGAGAATACTGTACATGGGATAAGCAACAATTTGTCACCTCTTACACTGAATTATTTTTAAATTATTCTCTACTGAAGATGTGAGGAAGGGTGATGGCAATTCACCTCACAGCACTCATTTCAGAAGCTACAGTAAAGACAGATATTCTTCCACCTCTAGTATAACCCTTTAAAAATGAGAAATTCCCAGAAAAAGACTCATATTAAAAGCCAGAAGGATAAGAATGTTAAACTAGGAATATGCGGTGTAAACTAAAGATATAAGTCAGCGTTGTCTAATCCTCAATTTTGCCCAG
>NW_016851493.1:0-900 GCF_001698545.2 Rhinopithecus bieti | reverse complement strand
TTTTTTATTTTATTATTTATTTATTTAATGTATTATAATTATTTTTTGAGACACAGTCTCGCTCTGTCTCCCAGGCTGGAGTGCAGTGGTACGATCTCAGCTCACTGCAACCTATGCCTCCCAGGTTCAAGCCATTCTCCTGCCTCAGCCTCCCTAGTAGCTGGGACTACAGGGGCACACCACCATGCCCCACTAATTTTTGTATTTTTAGTAGAGACAGGGTTTCAAGCATGTTGGCCAGGCTGGTTTCAAACTCCTAACCTCAGGTGATCCACCCACCTTGGCCTCCCAAAGTGCTGGGATTACAGGCATGAGCCCCCACACCCGGCCGCACTTTCCTTTTTAAAGGTTATGTTTACGATATCTAAAGAGACACTGCCCAGTGCATCCTCTGTGTTAACCTCTTAGATGAGCATCTGTCTTCTCCAAGGTGTGAAATCATACTTGGCAAACAGTATCTGAGCCCCTAGAAACCTAAGCCAAAGCCATCACGTTTTATGCCCACACACGGTAAAGATAGCTGTGAACACTGTGTGCATTCCCCAGAAGCTCTTTGCCACTGAAGTCACTAGGAGGTTTTTTTTCTCCTGCCTTCCCCTTCTGCTTCAACTATTAGAAATATAAAATGTTTAATTTGGTAGCTGTAATAGTCCTAATCCTGGAAATATTTATTATGACTTCATATGAAAGCCATTAAGACCTTTGAAATCAGTTTAAAAATGTATACATCACCCACTGGAGGAAGGAAGCCAACCTCCAAAGATCAGCGAGCTATGGGAAGGTAACTAATGATATGACAAAATTTAAAAATCAGAATTGTCTTTTATCATGCCTATATGGCTATAAAAGAAAAAACATGGTTTTGTGAAATCTCACATAGCTTATTTCTACTCAAAAGCA
>NW_016851492.1:0-575 GCF_001698545.2 Rhinopithecus bieti | reverse complement strand
TTATTGTTAGTCTGCTACTGTGCCTAATTTATAAATTAAACTTTATCGTAGGTATGTCTGTATATGAGAAAACACAGTGTATATAGGACTTGGTACTATTCCATGTTTCAGGCATCTACTGTGGGTCTTGAAACTTACCCCCACAGGTAAGGGGATGCCTAGTGCATTGCTATTGTTTTCTTTTCTCTTTCTCTTTCTCTCTCTCAATCTCTCTCTCTCTCTCTCTCTCTCTCTCTTTCTTTCTTTTTTTGAGATGGAGTCTCGCTCTGTCGCCCAGGCTGGAGTGCAGTTGTGTGATCTTGGCTCACTGCAAGCTCCACCTCTGGAGTTCATGCCATTCTCCTGCCTCAGCCTCCTGAGTAGCTGGGACTATAGGTGCCCACCACTGCGCCCAGCTAATTTTTTGTATTTTTTAGTAGAGACGGGGTTTCACCGTGTTAGCCAGGATGGTCTCAATCTCCTGACCTCGTGATCCACCCGACTCGTCCACCCAGAGTGCTGGGATTACAGGCGTGAGCCACTGCACCCAGCCTGCTATTGTTTTTCTAATACATATTTTATTATGCTTCATAAAG
>NW_016851491.1:0-1928 GCF_001698545.2 Rhinopithecus bieti | reverse complement strand
TCTCATTAAAAAAAAAAAAAAAAAAAAAAAAAGGATAATTTGAACCCACACTGAGCAACATAGTGAGATCCCATTTCTAAAATAAATGTTTTTAAAATTTTGCCTGGGCCAGGCACTGTGACTCAAGCCTGTAATCCCAGTACTTTGGGAGGCCGAGGTGGGCAGATCACATGAGGTCGGGAGTTCAAGACCAGGTCACCCAACATGGTGAAACCCCATCTCTACTAAAACTGCAAAATTAGCCAGGTTTGGTGGCACATGCCTGTAATCCCAGCTACTTGGGAGGCTGAGGGAGAAGAATTGCTTGAACCCGGGAGACAGAGGTTGCAGTGAGCCGAGATCATGCTACTTCCAGCCTGGGTGACAGAGTGAGACTCTTGTCTCAAAAAAGAAAAACAAAAGCCTTTTTTTTTTTTTTTTTTTTTTTTAAAGATATAGGGTCTCACTACATTGTCCAGGCTGGTCTCGAACTCCTGACCTCAAACCATCCTCCGATGTTGACCTCCCAAAGTGCTGATTACAGGCATGAGCCACCCAGACACCCATCTGGCCAGAGCGGCACGTGCCGCACAGAGCTGGGCCCAAGGATCGGGAGGAGGGGACAGTTTAGGCATCCTGATGTCAACCCTGCCGAGGCAGGAAGGTCCCTTGGTTTTCAAGGTTCTGATAGAGGACAGGATGTGACATCAGACCAAGGACACCACCCCTGGTCCCCTCCTGACTTGGATGTGGTGAGCAGAAAAGTGGCACCAAGTCTGGGCTGCTTTTGCCTGGTCTACATCCTCTTTTCTGACTTTGTGGCATTCAGTACAGGAGGAAGAGAGGAGAGGGCTGGGTGCCAGTGTGCGCCCCACTCACAGTGTCTTAAGCAAAGCCCCCCCATCCCCCCAACCAGCCTTCCTCCCTGTGACAGGCAGTGGGTCATCTGCCTCTTAGTCACGGGTCTGAATCCTCTTGCCTCGGGATGGGATGAGTCCCTGGGCTCTCGCCTGCCTCGGGAGATATTGGGCCCCATCCACTCCGAGAAGGAACTCCTGGCCCCACTGGCCCAGGTGCACAAACCGCCCTGGCAGTTCACCTGTCATCAGCAAGTGATCTGTCCATTCCGCCAAGAGTCCCCGCTATGTGTCAGGGCTTATACTAGGCCTGGGGCACAGCTGTGCAGCATACTTGTCCTGGATCCCTTTGGGGCCTAGGAGCTGAACCTGGCTCTTCTCTCTGCAGTTGGGCCCCACCCTGGACATGTGGGTTCCCTCCAGCTTCAACGACATCGGCCAGGACTGGTGGTTGTGGCATTTTTTCAGTTAGGTGTGGTACGAACAGGAGGTGACCCTGCCGGAGCAATGGACCCAGGACCTGCACACAAGAGTGGTGCTGAGGCTTGGCACTGCCCACTCCTATGCCATCGTGGTCAGTGCAGCCAGGAGCAGGCAGGGTGGGTTGAGTGGGCACGGCTGCTGAACAGCATGGGATCCCCAACTGCCACCCACAGCCTGTCTCCTGGGGTGGGATGGTGGGGACCCTGCCCTACCCTGGGGCTGTGCCCTGTATAGGGGATAGGTGGCCTGATCTACCCCATTGGGATGTCATTCTTCCTGCCTGGCTGGCCCCTGAGCCCCATGCTGCAGGTTATGTGAGGGAGTGCCCGATAGCAGGGCCCCGCCTCTTGCCCTGACCTGCCGCGCCCTCCCTGTATCTCCTGTGTCTGCAGTGGCTGAATAGGATCGACTCGCTAGAGCATGAGGGGCTGACATCAGCAGCCCGGTCTAGGTTGGGCCCCTGCCCTCCTGCCTCCATGTCACTATTGCCATCAACAACATCCTCATGCCCTCCACCCTGCCACCAGGGACCATCCGCTACATGACCAGCACCTCCAAGTGGGTACCATCCTGTCTCCACCACATGCACCCACCTTCCCGTCCCACCCT
>NW_016851490.1:0-804 GCF_001698545.2 Rhinopithecus bieti | reverse complement strand
TCAACTTCTTATTCTCTAATCACTGCAATGTCTGCCCTTAACAGAGCTGAAACAGGAAGTAATTTTTATGAGAGCCTAGGAACCATGCCTCCCAGGGGCCAGGCCTCTCTGTTACAGAATAGTGCCAGGGAAATGTGCATGATGTAGCTGTGGGCATAAAAACCCAGGACCTCACACAAAGGAGTATCAGAGACAAATATGGTATCAAGGGATCAAGAGAGTAGTAGTCTCAGGAACGATTCATGCGTGATATTTGAGAACACACCAAAAAGTAAAACAGAGCTTATGAAGTAGTAAACATAATAAGGACTTAAGAAAAGCGGGCAACATTGTAAAGTCCAGCGTATTTATCTTTCTTCACAGGATTTTGAAAATCTCTTCCAGCATCCTTTATCCAGTATCTTCCATTCATGGATTCATTCAAGAAATATTTATTGAGCTAGTATGGTCTCATATTTGGGCAGATGGCATCATAAGCACTGTTAGTACATCTATCATTGATTGAAACAATGTTTCTTTTTTTCTACAATGTTTTTCTCCCAAACATTCTTCTTGGAAATTTGTAACCTTACAGCTGCCTCAATTGTTCCTGATCTAAGGAGGTTCCCCAAACCCCTGTAAAACCAGTTAAGAACTTCATTCTCTTCAACTGAGTTACTGAATTCTATCTATTGTAACACTTATCAGAGAACAGTACAATTATTGCTCTTCTCTTCATTCTCCAATTAAACTATGAATATTTTGAAGGAAAAGTCTATAAACACAATGGCTTGACATTTGTCAATATTTATTGTACAAACGGTT
>NW_016851489.1:0-898 GCF_001698545.2 Rhinopithecus bieti | reverse complement strand
ATCTTCTGTCTTGTTGATCTATCTAATATTGACAGTGGGGTGCTAAAGTCTTCCATTATTATTGTGTGGGAGTCTAACTCTCTCTGTAGGTCTCTAAGGACTTGCTTTATAAATCTGGGTGCTCCTGTATTGGGTGCATATATATTTAGGACAGTTAGCTCTTCTTGTTGAATTGAACCTTTTACCATTATGTAATGACCTTCTTTGTCTCCTGTTGGTTTAAAGTCTGTTTCATCAGAGACTAGGATTGCAACCCCTGCTTTTTTTTGCTTTCCGTTTTCTTGGTAGATCTTCCTCCATCCCTTTATTTTGAGCCACATGCATCTTTGCATGTGAGATGGGTCTCCTGAATACAGGACACTGGTGGGTCATGACTCTCTATCCAATTTGCCAGTCTGTGTCTTTTAATTGGGGCATTTAGCCCATTTACATTGAAGGTTAATATTGTTATGTATGAATCTGATCCTGTCATTATGAGGTTCACTGGTTATTCTCCCCGTTAATTGATGCAGTTTCTTCCTAGCATCAATGGTCTTTACAATTTGGCATGTTTTTGCAGTGGCTGGTACCGGTTTTTCCTTTACATGTTTAGTGCTTCCTTCAGGAGCTCTTGTAAGGCAAGCCTGGTGGTGACAAAATCTCTCGGTATTTGCTTATTTGTAAAGAATTTTATTTCTCCTTCACTTATGAAGCTTAGTTTGGTTGGATATGAAATTCTGGATTGAAAATTCTTTTCTTTAAGAATGTTGAATATCAGCCCCTCTCTCTTGTGGCTTATTCCAAGAGGTCCGCTGTTAATCTGATGGGCTTCCCTTTGTGGGTAACTCGACCTTTCTCTCTGGCTGCCCTTAACACTTTTCCTTCATTTCAACCTTGATGAATCTGATCATTTTGTGTC
>NW_016851488.1:0-333 GCF_001698545.2 Rhinopithecus bieti | reverse complement strand
ATTGCAAGGAAGGGTGCAGTTTTAATCTTCTGCATATGGCTGGCTGGTTATATTAAGAGATAAATTCGTAGCACTAAATGCCCACATCAAAAAGATAAACAGATCTCAAATTACCAACCTAACATCAGATCAAATAGATCTGATAGACCTGTGCAGAACTCTCCACCCCAAAACAGCAGAATATACATTCTTCTTATTGTCACATGGCACATACTCTAAAACTGACCACACAATTGGACATAAAACAATCCTCAGCAAATGTAGAAAAGCAGAAATCACACCAAACATACTATCAGACAACAGCACATTAAACATAGAATTCTGAATAGGGAG
>NW_016851487.1:0-709 GCF_001698545.2 Rhinopithecus bieti | reverse complement strand
TTTGGTGTGTTAGTCATGAGGTCTTTGCCCATGCCTGTGTCCTAAATGGTATTGCTTAGGTTTCCTTCTAGGGTTTTATGGTTTTAGGTCTCACATTTATGTCTTTAATCCATCTTGAGTTGATTTTTGTATAAGGTGTATGGAAGGGGTCCAGTTTTAGATTTCTGAATATGGCTAGCTGATTTTCCCAACACTATTTATTTAATAGCAAACCCTTTCCCCATTGCTGTTTTGCCAGTTTTGTCAAAGATCAGAGAGTGTATGTTTGTGGTGTTATCTCTGAGGCCTCTGTTCTGTTCCATTGGTCTATATATCTGTTTTGGCACCAGTACCATACTGTTTTGGTTACTGTAGCCTTGTAGTATAGCTTGAAGTCAGGTAGCATGATGCCTCCAGCTTTGTTCTTTTGCATTAGGATTGTCTTGGCTATACAGGCTCTTTTTTGGTTCCATATGGAATTTTAAGTAGTTTTTTTCTAATTCTGTGAAGAAAGTCAATGGCAGCTTGACAGGAATAAAATTGAATCTAGAAATTACTTTGGGCAGTGTGCCATTTTCATGATATTGATTATTCTTATCCATGAGCATGGAATGATTTTCATTTGTTTGTGTCCTCTCTTATTTCCTTGAGCAGTGATTTGCAGCTCTCCTTGAAGAAGTCCTTCCCATGCCTTGTAAGTTGTATTCCTAGGTATTTTATTCTCTTTGTA
>NW_016851486.1:0-712 GCF_001698545.2 Rhinopithecus bieti | reverse complement strand
AAAAAAAAAACCTATAGCTGACCTGTTTCCTCTTGTTTCTACGCTCTAAACCATGGAAGAAAGCTTGTTTTATTGATGGAGTATTGTTCTGTTGCCCAGGCTGGAGTGCTGGATCTCTTAGTGCAACCTCCACCTGCCAGGTTCAAGCAATTCTCGCGCCTCTCAGCCTCCCAAGTAGCTGTGCACCACTACGCCTGGCTAATTTTTGCATTTTTAGTAAAGACGGGGTTTCTCTGTGTTGGCCAGGCTGGTCTCGAACTCCTGAGCTGAAGTGATCCGCCCACCTCGTCTTCCCAAAGTGCTGGGATTAGAGACATGAACCGTCACACCTGGCCGGAAAACATATTTGTAGCTCATTTGCTTTATCTGTTTCTCCAGCTGGTCCTGTCAGCTTGACTCCTTTTCCCTCATTGGGACTCCACAGGAAATACACTTGATTTCATGTCAAGTTCACATGCGTTTGTATTTTGTAGAGTGTACAGAAACAGAGGAAGATGTCACTGTCCTGACTGAAGTCTTCAAAGTCAAAGGAGAAAAGTCAGGTCTGTACCATATCTTCCTGCAGTGAGGTTGGGATCAGGTTTCTCTTTATAAACTTGAAGTCCCCTTTCCTATGTAACACAAAGCATTTATTTATTTATTTATTTATTTTTGAGACTTTGAGACGGACTCTCGCTCTGTCACCCAGGCTGGAGTGCAGTGGCCAGATCTC
>NW_016851485.1:0-2459 GCF_001698545.2 Rhinopithecus bieti | reverse complement strand
ATGTCTTAGATGTTGAAGATAAGAGTGAAAAGCCAAATGCTGTTTCATGTTAAAGTTGGTGTGTCAAACAAGGACAGTAGCTATCAATTAATGAATAAAATGTCATCTCTCCAACAGAGATAAACTACAGTACAACCTACTGGCTTGAGGATATTTTCTATTATTTATACCTTCAGTCTTTATTAATGAGTCACTTCGGCAACAAACACTGATCATGATAAGTTTCCATTTACTGAGTTGTTTTTATAGAGGAACTGTATTAAGTGGTTTTAGATTAATTTTTATGTCCTCTAATCCTCATAACAACCCTATGGAATAGATACTAGTATTAAGCCTCATTTGACAAATGAGAAAATTATTGCTTAGCTAAGTTAAGTAACTCGTTCAGGGTCACACAGCTAGTAAATGACAGAGCAAAAATTAGAACTCATGTCTATTTATATAAAGGATAGGTTAATAAACACTGTATTTTATGTCCATTTTTACCACAAGGTGCACTACTCCTTAGAAAAGATTTTCTTTAAATGGTTAATATGTTTCTGGAATACCAAGATTTTAACTATGTTTACTTTAAACTAACAGTGAAAACATGTTATTAATTTTTCTGTCTATTTTAGTTCTATTTTATCAGACATATGAAAAGGTAATTCATATCTGTCAGTATTTTTTTAAATTATTTTCCCCGTTTATTGAAACTTCCATTAAGTTAATATCTGACATCTATAAAACAACCCTCCAAGTAAAAAAATTCCTTTAATTTTTAAGAGCAACAGGTACTTCTTGAATTTGAATAAAGACACATATAGATATGTGGGTTTTACGTAAGTGCTTGTTTGTAATTTTATGGTTGCACATGGTGACTAAAGTGGTTTGCAGCCACCAATATTGCATTACTAGGAAGCCAAGTACCATCCACATTTATAGAATAGGACTGCAATAGGCATTTTGTCACTAATGAAATACCACTTGGGGGTACTGTGATACATGGAATCATATATTTCACCATACTTTCTTGCCTTAGTATTCGATATTCCTACCATTAATGCTGCTTTTCTAAGCTGAAGCATATTAAAAGATCAATTGAAAAATACACTAGAACAGATACACAGAAATCTGAGTTCCAACACCATCCCATCCATGAACACATTGTTTACTTTGGAAAAGACACTTCAGTTTCTAAACCTGCTTTTTCTAAATAGATGGAGAATTTGGACTAGGAAATCCACCATGTTACTTTAAATTTCAAAATTCGGATCATGGAAAATGCAAATTTTTTATTTTATAAAGATCACCAATTAAGCTATCATCACTCACAAATATCTTAGTTTATTAGTTTAGCTGACTATATTAATTGGCCAGTCACGTAGCAATTATATAACTATATTTAACATATAAGTAATATTTTATTGAATGGCCTATAAAAGTTTTATATAAACAACCTCACTAATTCCTGTCAACAACTATAGAAGAACAGATATTATTTTATTTTTTAAATAACATTATCAGGCTTATTTTCCAGGCAAGAAAATTAACTTGCTGAAGGCCATGTAGAAAATGATTTGTCATGTTTATTTCAAGGTAATAATGATAACAACATGGACTAACATCAAATCGGGAACTTTTTAAATGCTTATCACCATGTTGAGTAGATTGCAAGGAATGACCTCATTTAATCTTTATAACCACATCAAAAGATAAGTATTATCATTGCTCACATTCCATGTATGAAAACTAAGGCCCAAGAATGTTAAGTTCCCTCACCAATGTCATGACAGCTAGCAAAAGGTAGACCTGTGTTGGTAAACTTATGTCTTCTGCATCTAAACTCCATGTGCTTGCAATTATAATAACAATAATATTTTATATTTATTGACACATTTCTTATGTGTTAAACTGTAAACTAAATGTATGCTGGATTAGCCTATATAATTTTCACAATTATCTAGCAAGTTAAGAAACTATTATTATTCTTATTTTATAAATGATCATACTAATTTTCAAAGAAAGGATGTGTTCATCATTAACCACTTAGTAAGTGATGAAGATGAGGTCTGAAAAGGAGATGTCTGATTCTAGAGCCTGAAAATGTATTACTGTGTAGTATCACATAATATATGAGCAATATTTCAACTCACTCTTGAAAATATACATTTTTTAACAAATTCATCTTGTATTGACTGAAGGTTCTCCTTTCTCCACTATATCTAGAAATGATTTATTTGTTATTACTAACCTTTCCTGTAACTCCCTGTAATAAAAATGCCCTTAATGATATTTAAAAATTCAATACTGAAATAAATTATGATATAGATATGTGCTACATTAACATTTTCATTTATCTAGTGGTATAACCTAGATAGTCTTGTCTACATTAGATTGTAAGGCCCATGACAACAGGTTTTGTGGAGTGATAGAATAAATATAAGTCATAGATATTGTCTTTATTTCTGATTTCCATG
>NW_016851484.1:0-898 GCF_001698545.2 Rhinopithecus bieti | reverse complement strand
TTTATTTTATTATTTTTTTTTTTGAGACAGGAGTTTCACTCTTGTTGTCCAGGCTGGAGAGCGATAGCATGATATCGGCTCACCGCAACCTCCGCCTCCGAGGTTCAAGCAATTCTCCTGCCTCAGCCTGCCAAGTAGCTGGAATTATAGGCATGTGCCACCACACCCAGCTAATTTTGTATTTTTAGTGTAGATGAGGTTTCACCATGTTGATCAGGCTGGTCTCGAACTCCTGACTTCAGGTGATCTGCCTACCTTGGCCTCCCAAAGTGCTGGGATTATAGGCGTGAGTCACTGTGCCGGGCCACCCCTGGCTAATTTTTGTATATTTTGTAGAGATGTGGTTTGCCATGTTGGCCAGGCTGGTCTCAAACTCCTGGGCTCAAGCAATCCACCCACCTCGGCCTCCCAAAGTGCTGGGATTACAGGTGTGAGCCACTGCACCCAGCCATTTATTCTTCCTTTTAACATGTCGAGTTTAAGGTGATGGGGAAGCATCCAAGTGGTATTTGGTAAAATGACTCGGGACTCAGAGAGAAGCTAAGCCGAAGATGTGCATTGAGAAAGGCATGACCTACAAGGCTGTGGCAGTGAGTGAGTGGGTCCCACAAGGCAGAAAGAGTAAAGGCAGCTAAAGGAATTCAGGAAAGTCAGATCCAACCAGGCATTTAAAGGAGGTCTGAATTCCTTATGCTTTTATGCCATTACTTACATTATCACTATACAATCAAATCAATCATTTAATTGGTGTATATTAGGGAGGATCCTCCGTAAAACCTAGTCAGGTTGAGAAGAAAAGACCCACTCCAATTATAGTAAAAGATTTAAGGCCGGGCGCAGTGGCTCACGCCTGTAATCCCAGCACCTTGGGAGGCTGAGGCGGGTAAATCACCTGAGG
>NW_016851483.1:0-536 GCF_001698545.2 Rhinopithecus bieti | reverse complement strand
CTATTGTTAGTCTGCTACTGTGCCTAATTTATAAATTAAACTTTATCATAGATATGTCTGTATATGAGAAAACATAGTGTATATAGGACTTGGTACTATTCCATGTTTCAGGCATCTACTGTGGGTCTTGGAACTTACCCCCACAGGTAAGGGGATGCCTAGTGCATTGCTATTGTTTTCTTCTTTTCTTTTCTTTCTTTCTTTCTTTTTTGAGATGGAGTCTCACTCTGTCGCCCAGGCTGGAGTGCAGTTGTGTGATCTTGGCTCACTGCAAGCTCCACCTCCGGAGTTCACACCATTCTCCTGCCTCAGCCTCCTGAGTAGCTGGGACTATAGACGCCCACCACTGCGCCCAGCTAATTTTTTGTATTTTTTAGTAGAGACAGGGTTTCACCGTGTTAGCCAGGATGGTCTCAATCTCCTGACCTCGTGATCCACCCGACTCGGCCTCCCAGAGTGCTGGGATTACAGGCGTGAGCCACTGCGCCCAGCCTGCTATTGTTTTTCTAATAAATATTTTATTATGCTTCACAAAT
>NW_016851482.1:0-1935 GCF_001698545.2 Rhinopithecus bieti | reverse complement strand
TCTAACACTATAGGCAACATTTTGCTCCCAAATATCCCTGTGCAGATTCCACGAAAACAGTGTTAGCAAACTGCTCCATGAAAAGAAAGTTTTGACTCAGACGAATTAACACATAATGAAGCAGTTGCTCATAAAGCTAGTTTGCAGTTTTTATACGAGGATATTTCCTTTGTCACCATGGGCTTCAATGCGATCCAAAATATCCCTTCTCACATTCCCCAAAAACACTGCTACCAAACTGATCCATGAATAGAATCATGTAACTCTGTGAGATGAATTGACACATCACAAAGAACTTTCTCAGAAAGTTTCATTCTACTTTTTATCTGAGGATATTTCCCTTGTCACCATAGGCTTCTATTTGATCCAAAATATTCCTCCTCAGATGCCCAAAAACGGTGCTACGAAATTGCTCCATGAAATTAGTCATGTAAAGCTGTGAGATGAATTTGGAAATCACAAAACTGTTTCTCAGAAAGCTTCTTTCTAGTTTTTCTCAGGATATTTCTTTTATCACCATATGCTTCAATGTGCCCCAAAATAGCGTATTGCAAATTCCTAAAAAACAGTGTTAGCAAATTCCTCAATGAAAAAACAGTGTAACTCTGAGAGATCTATTCACACATCACAAAGCAGCTTCTCAGAAAACTTAGTTTGGTTTTTTATCTGAAGATATTTCATTTTACCATAGGATTCAATGTGCTCCCAAATATCCTGTTGCAGATTCCATGAACACAGTTTTATCAAACTGCTCAGTGAAAAGAGCGGTGTAACTCTGTGAGATGAATTCACACATCATAAAGCAGTTTCTTAGAAAGGTGCTTTCAAGTTTTTATATGAATATATTTGTTTTTTTCACTATAGGCCTCAATGCGCTCCCAAATATCTCTTGAAAGATACCACGAAAACAGTGTCAGCAAAGAGCTCCATGAAAAGAAAGGTGCAACTCTGTGAGATGAATTCATACATCACAAAGAACTTTGTCAGAAAACTTCCTTCTATTACTTATCTGAGAATATTTATGTCACCATATTCTTCAATGCGATCCAACGTATCCCTTCTCAGTTTCCTCAAAACCACACTAAGCAACTGATCCATGAAAAGAATAGTGTATCTCTGTGAGATGAATTAACACATCACAAAGCAGTTTCTCAGAAAGCTTCTGTTAATTTTTTATATGAGGATATTTCCTTTTTTACTATAAGCTTCAAAGAGCTCCAAAATATCAGATTGCAGATTCCAAGAAAACAGTGGTAGCAAATTGCTCAATAAAAATAACAGTATAAATCTGTGAGGTGAATTCACATATCACAAAGCCGTTTCTCAGTAAGCTTCTTTTTGGCATTTTCTGATCATATTTCCTTCTTTATGATTTGCCTCGATTTGCTCCCAAATATCTCTTTGCAGATTCCACAAAAACAGTGTTAGCAATCTGCACATCTGCACTGTGAATAGGAAGGTGTAACCCTGTGAGATAAATTGACACATCACAAAGAACTTTCTCAGAAAGCTTCTTTCCCGTTTTTATCTGAGGATATTTTCTTTGTCACCATAGGCTTCAACAAGATGCAAATTATCCCTTCTCAGATTCCCCCAAAACAGTGCTACCAAACTGATCCATGAAAAGAATCCTGTAACTGTGTGAGATGAATTAACTCTTCACAAAGTGGTTTCTCAGAATGCTTTTTTCTAGTTTTTATCTGAGGATATTCCCTTTGTCACCATAGGCTTCAATGCGATCCATAATATCCCTTCTCATATTCCCCAAAAACAGTGCTACCAAAATGCTCCATGAAAAGAATCGTGTAACTCTCTGAGATGAATTCACAAATCATAAAGCAGTTTCTCAGAAAGCTTCTTTCTAGGTTTTGTCTGAGGATAGTTCCTTTTTCACTGTAGGCCTCAAAGCTCTCATGAATATCCCTTTACAGAATC
>NW_016851481.1:0-711 GCF_001698545.2 Rhinopithecus bieti | reverse complement strand
AATAAAATAAAATAAAATAAAATAAAATAAAATATACTTTTCAGGTTGTTGATTGGAGGCATGATTTTATTGTTTGAGGAAGAAATACCAAAAATTTTTATCAAATAAATAAACAAGAAACCAACAGTTAAACACAAATGATAAAAAATGAGAATACATAGTGTCTCCCCATAGCATTTATTTTTATGTTTAACAAGTCCCTATGTAGCCACTGTCAATATATTAGGTAGATAAATACGTTTTCTATTAAAATAAGTTTGAATGCAAAAAATTTATACCAAACCTAGAAGAAATGCAAAATGCTCACTAACATAGATTTTCAGGGTTTTGTCCTTAAGATACTTTAAAAGCCAATTTACTAAGGTCACTCAAACCATGTAATCCAGCAGCAATGTCAGCATAATAACTCATCAATGTTGTGCATATTATAATTTTATGTATGTGATACAATTGGCTCTTGAACAACGTAGGTTTGGACTGCACAAGTCTACTTATACACAGATTTTCTTCTGCCTCTGCCATCCCTGAGATGACAAATTCAACCCCTCCTCTTTCTTCTCAATGTTAAGACAGTGAGGAATAAGACCATTGTAATGATCTATTTCCGTGAAATGGGTAGTAAATATATTTTATCTTCCTTATAATTTTCTTAATAACATTTTCTTTAGCTTACTTTAATGTAATAATGAAGTATTCTATATATATATATAT
>NW_016851480.1:0-705 GCF_001698545.2 Rhinopithecus bieti | reverse complement strand
ATGCAGATTTAAATGTCCCTATCAGACACCTTTGAAGAGAGTAGTGGTTCTCCCAGGATGGAGTTTGAGACCTGAGAATGGACAGACTTCCTGCTCAAGTGGGACCCTGACACCCGAGTGGCCTAACTGGGAGACATCCCCACTAGGGGCAAACTGACACCTCACACCTCACACAGCTGCATACCCCTCTGAGACGAAGCTTCCAGAGGAACAATCAGGCAGCAACAATTGCTGTTCAGCAATATTCACTCTTCTGAAGCCTCTGCTGCTGATACCCAGGCAAACAGGGTCTGGAATGGACCTCAAGCAAACTCCAACAGACCTACAGCTGAGGGTCCTGACTGTTAGAAGGAAACTAACAAACAGAAACGACATCCATACCAAAACCCCACCTGTATATCACCATCATCAAAGACCAAAGGTAGATAAAACCACAAAGACGGGGAAAAGCAGTGCAGAAAACTGAAAATTCTAAAATCAGAGCACCTCTCCCCTCCAAAGGAACGCAGCTCCTAGCCAGCAATAAAACAAAGCTGGACCGAGAATGACTTTGACAAGTTGAGAGAAGGCTTCAGACAATCAAACTTCTCTGAGCTAAAGGAGGAAGTTCGAACCCATCGCAAAGAAGCTAAAACCTTCAAAAAAGATTTGGCGAATGGCTAACTAGAATAATCAATGTAGAGAAGTCCTTAAATGACCTGATAG
>NW_016851479.1:0-712 GCF_001698545.2 Rhinopithecus bieti | reverse complement strand
CTGCTCAAAGACAAGAATCCTATAATTCTGTGAGATGAATTCACACATCACAAAGCAGCTTCTCAGAAAGCTTCTTTGTGCTTTTTCTGTGAGGAAATTTCTTTTGTCACCACAGACTTTAGTGCACTCCCAATATCGTATTGCAGATTCCACGAAAACAGTGACAGCAAACTGGGCAATGAAAAGGAGCGTGTACCAATGTGAGATGAATTCACACAACACAAAGTAGGTTCACAGAAAGCTTCTTTCTAGTTTTTTTCGGAGGATATTTCCTTTTTCACTATTGGAAACATTGCACTCCAAAATATTCCTGTGCAAATTCCATGAACATAGTGTTAACACACATCTCCATGAAAAAAAAACATTAACTCAGTGAGATGAATTAACACATCATGAAACAGTTTCTCAGAAAGTTTGTTTGCAATTTTTATATGAGGATGTTTCCTTTGTCACCATAGCCTTCAATGCGATCCAAAATATCCCTTCTCAGATTCCTCAAAACCCTGCTACCTCAAAATACTGCTACCAAAATGATCCATGAAAAGAATGTGTAGCTCTTTGAAATGAATTAACACATCACAAAGCGGTTTCTCAGAAAGCATCTTTCTTCTTTCTAAATGAGGATGTTTCCTTTGTCACATAAGCTTCGATGTGCTCCGAAATATTCCTTTGCAGACGGCAAGAACACAGTTTTAGCAAACTGCTCAATGAA
>NW_016851478.1:0-900 GCF_001698545.2 Rhinopithecus bieti | reverse complement strand
ATATTTATATATTTATATTACATTATTCTTTAAGTTCTGAGGTACATGGGCAGAATGTGTGGGTTTGTTACTTAGGTATACATGTGCCATGTTGGTTTGCTGCACCCATCAACTCGTCATTTGCATTAGGCATTTCTCCTAATGCTATCCCTCCCCCAGTCCCCCATCCCCTGACAGGCCCCATTGTATGATGTTCCCCTCCCTGTGTCCATGTGTTCTCATTGTTCAACTCCCATTTATGAGTGAGAATGTGTGGTGTTTGGTTTTTGTCCTTGTGATAGTTTGCTGAGAACGATGGTTTCCAGCTTCATCAGTGTCCCTAAAAAGGACATGAACTCATCATTTTTTATGGCTGCATAGAATTCCATGGTGTATATGTGTCACATCTTCTTTATCCACTCTATTACTGATGGACATTTGGGTTGGTTCCAAGGCTTTGCTATTGTGAATAGTGCTACAATAAACATATATGTGCATATGTCTTTATAGTAGCATGATTTATAATCCTTTGGGTATATACCCAGTAATGGGATTGCTGGGTCAAATGGTATTTCTAGTTCTAGATCCTTTAGGAATCGCCACACTGTTTTCCACAATGGTTGAACTAATTTACACTCCCACCAACAGTGTTAAAGCATTCCTATTTCTCCACCTCCTCTCCAGCATCTGTCATTTCCTGACTTTTTAATGATTGCTATCCCAACTGGCATGAGATGGTATCTCCTTGTGGTTTTGATTTGCCTTTCTCTAATGACCAGTGATGATGAGCATTTTTTTTTCATATGTCTCTTGGCTGCATAAATGTCTTCTTTTGATAAGTGTCTGTTCATATACTTTTCCCACTTTTTGATGAGGTTTTTTTTCCTTGGAAATTTGTTTAAGTTCTTTGTAAATTCTGGA
>NW_016851477.1:0-817 GCF_001698545.2 Rhinopithecus bieti | reverse complement strand
TGATGATACTGTTCTATACATTTTAATAGGAGAGAAGAAAGTATAAACAATTGGAATATTTCTTCCCGGTTCTTCATATTCTAAAATCATTTTTAGAGGTTCACATTTTTTATTAAAATTATGCCTAGATATTATTATATTGCATACTTCTAAGTGTCAAATATTAATCAAAGCAACCCCACCAGGAATTTCCAATGCTTCATTATTTCAATTCAGAAAAGAGTTTGGTGTTCAATCTTGTACAAAATGTCAGCCAGTGACAAAAATAATTGAGCATTATTTTTTTTTTAACTTTGACTTTTGTAAACAGGTTATTGCCTAAATTCTGAACTGTGAATTTTCCTAATATGATACCTGGAATGTGGGAATTAATAATAGTAAAAAAGTAATCTTGGTTAAAGTTAGTATGAATTTAAATACTGTTTAAAAATTGCTTTTATTTAATCACGTATTATATTATAAACACTCCCCCAAATCACCATCTGTATTATATTTTATAGTTTTGGATAAACATCATATTTGTATTTATATACAATATTCACTTCAGAATTGCAATCTAAGTTTTAGATACATCATGTTAAATATTGTGTTCTTTGTCCATACATACATGATTTGGCCCTCATCTAACAAAAATCACTTTGGTGAATTAAGGTAGATTTCGGGCAAGTTAATGATTTTAGTGAATTTAATAAATCACATGTGTTTGGTTCCTTAATAAATAACATTTGAGCTATTTCAATGTATTTTCCTCAAAGAAAAAGAACCTAAAATCTTTATTTTCTTTTTTTTTTTTTTAAATACTTTATTTTTTTTTAAT
>NW_016851476.1:0-922 GCF_001698545.2 Rhinopithecus bieti | reverse complement strand
CAATTTCAGTTAACTTTTGTAGAAGGTTTGAGGTTTAGAGCAAGATGGTTGGTTTGCTTGTACTGGCATATGGATGCCCAGTTTTCACACCATTTGTGGAAAAGTCTATCCTTTCCCCATCAAATTGCCTTTCCACCCTTTTCAAAGGCCACTTGACAATATTTGTGTATGTAGATTTCTGGGTTCTCTATTCTGTTCGTCTGATATGTGTTTCTGTCCCTCTGTCAATATCACTGTCTTGACTGATGTAGCCTTATGTTAAGTATTAATGGCAGGCAGTGTGAGTCCTCCAACTTTATTTTCTTTTTCAAAATTATTTTAGCTATTTTAGTTTCTTTGCCTTTCATGTAAATAGCAGAATGAGCTTGCCTATATCTATTTTTTAAATCCTGTTGGAATTTGTATTGAAATTGTGTTACACATAGGATCAATGTGGATAATATTGACAAATAAGTAGCTCTGTCTTCCAGTTTACAATGTGCCTCTCAATTTATTTAGATATTCTTTGATTTCTTCCATCAGTGTTTTGTAGTTTTTGGCTTATAAAGCCTATGTTTTGTTGGGTTTATACCTAATCATTTTTTGTCCCTATCATAAATGTTGTGTGTGTGTTTACATATGTGTGTATGTGTGGTTATGTGTTTAAGTTTCCAGCTGGTCATTGCCAGTATACAGAAATATGATTAATTGTGAATGTTGACATTCTATCCAGAAACCTTGCTAAGCATACCTATTAGTTCCAACAGCCTTTTTTGTACATTACTTGGAATTTTCTACATAAATAATCACATCATCTATGAACAGGGACAGTTTTTTTTCCTCTCAACTGCATGCCTTTTAATTTCCTTTTCTTGCTCCATTTGCTAGCTGGGGTTTGCAGTGTGATGCTGAATAAGAGTGGTGAGAATGGACACCCTTGACC
>NW_016851475.1:0-827 GCF_001698545.2 Rhinopithecus bieti | reverse complement strand
AGGTGACAGAGGAAATATCCTCAGATAAAACCAAAAGAAGCTTTCTGAGAAACTGCTTTGTGATGTGTGAATTCATCTCACAGAGTTACACTGCTCTTTTCATAGAGCAGTTCACTAACACTGTTTTCTTGGAATTTGCAATGGGATATATCAGAGTGTATTGAAGCTTATGGTGACAAAGAAAATATCCTCATATAGAAACTAGAAAGGAGCTTTCTGAGAAACCGCTTTGTGATTTGTTGATTCATCTCATACTGTTACACGACACTTTTCATGGATCAGTTTGGTAGCACCGTTTTTTGAGACTCTGAGAAGGGATATATTGGATTGTATTGAAGCCTACATTGACTAAATACCCTCAGATAAAAACTGGAAAGAAATTTTCTGAGAAACTTCTTTGTGATGTGTGAATGCCTCTCTCAGAGTTACATCTTTCTTTTTACGGGTCAGTTTTCTAACACTTTTCTCGTGGAATCTGCAATAGGACATTTGGGAGGGCATTGAAGCCTGTGGTGACAAAGGAAATATCCTCAGATAAAAACCAAAAAAAGCTTTCTGAGAAACCATATTGTGTTGTGTGAATTCATCTCAAAGAGTCACACTGTTCTTTTCACTGAGCAGTTTGCTAACACAGTTTTCTTGGAATCGGAAATGGGATATTTTGGAGTGCATTGAAGTTTATGGTGATAAACGAAATATCATCATATACAAACTAGAAAGAAGTTTTCTGAGAAACTACTTTGTGCTGTGTTAATTCATCTCCCAGACATACATGAGCCTTTTCATGGATAACTTTGGTAGCACTGTTTTGGGGAATCTGCGAAGGT
>NW_016851474.1:0-625 GCF_001698545.2 Rhinopithecus bieti | reverse complement strand
ATCCAAAAGCGTTTCCCCGACGCTGTATGAGAAGATCGGTATAACACTGTGACTGGAATGCACACGTCACAAAGCAGTTCCTCGGAAAGCTTCTCTCCAGTTTGGGTCTGAACATATTTCCTTTTTCACCGTAACCCTCAAATTACTCCCGAATATCCCATCACACGCTAAATATACACAGGGTTATAAAACTACTCAACATAAAGAGAGTCTTAACTAAGCAAGAGAAATTAAGATGACACAGAGTATTTTCACAGAAAGCTTCCTTCTTGGTTTTATCTGAGGATATTTCTTTATGTTCTAAGGATTGTTCAGAAATGTCCTTCCTCAGTTCCACAAAAACAGTTATTTCAATCTGCTCAACCCAAAGAACAGTTTCAATCTTTGAGACGAATAAACACATCGCAAAGAAGTTGCTCAGAAAGTTACTCTGCAGGTTTCATCGGAAAATGTTTCCTTGCTCACCACAAGCCTCTGGGCGTCACTAAATATCCCTTCACAGACACTTCAAAGACAGAATTTCGAAAATGGGCAACATGGAGTAAGCATAAATTCTGTGAAGTGAATGCAAATATCAGAGAGGAGATTCTTGGAAAGCTTCTTTCTTGATTTCATTTCAGTATAT
>NW_016851473.1:0-2653 GCF_001698545.2 Rhinopithecus bieti | reverse complement strand
AATAAATAAATAAATAAATAAATAAATAAAAATCTATTAAAAATTAAATTACTCCGATCATGAGCAATTTAATCTCTCAGGACTTCACCTTCCTCATCTCTGAAATCAAGCAGGTGATGAAATTTAATCATATATTCAACAAATCTTTCACTAATGACAGGATTATGCAGGGTAGTTTTCTATGTGCTGTGTACCTAGCAATTTAAAAAAAAAAACAGAATTGAGATTCTCTTGAAGTTACATTCCTGTGTGAAGAGACATGATATTAACATAGTAAAGATGTATATTACATACTGAGATACACGGTGATACATGCTATGGAGAAAACAGGTGAGGAGCAGAAGAATTGAAGCACCAGGGACAGGGTAGCAGTTGAGGTACAACTTTAAATGAAGAGAAACTTCTTACTCATAATGTTCTGAGTTTATATGTTTTGTGTACCTTCCTTCAGGAAGATTATAAGTTCCAGTACAATAGGACATCCATCATGAGTGTCTGTTGTTTCATTCTATGAGGAATATGGCAGGATGAATAAAAGAATAAGGTTTCAGAATAAGGATCTGGAAGATAATTCCAGGTCTGCAGTTCAGTGTACACACATGCACACACATGCATGCACACACACACGGGAATCTGAGTGGTGGTGATATGAGAAAGTTTGCAACTCATTTATAACTCTGATATTGTGTCACAATAAAAGTTACAATTAAAATGTACATTGTTGAATGAATTAGTGGTTAAGTGAGGGAGTGAGAAAGCATGAGTTAAGCGTTATCAGAAAAAAGAATAAAATCACTTAGACATTTGGTATACTTAATCTTCTATATAACTCTTTCTTAGAATTCTTAAAGGATACTAAGACACTAGAAATATTTGTAAGTTAAGAATATAGAAAACATTGAGTTTTAGTGTCTAATTTCTAGGCGTTGTTATAGTCTAAATGTGTCGCCCAAAATTCATGAGTTGGAAACTTAATCCCTGAGCAACAGTATTGGAAGATGTGGCCTTTTGGGAGTTCTTTTAGATCATGAGGGCCCTCTCTCATGAATGGATTAATGCCTTTAGAAAAGGGCTTGTGAAAGTGAGTTTGTCCTCTTCTGCCATGTGAGGACCCAGAGTTTGTCCTCACTTTTGGCCCTTCTGCCTTCCACCATGTGAGGACCAGCAAGGAGACTTTCACCAGACAGCAGATGCTGCGGCATTGATGTGGGACTTCCCAGCCTCCAGAACTGTGAGAAAGAAATTTCTGCTCTTTGTAAATTACCCAGTCATGGGCATTTTGTTACAGCTGCACAAATTAACTAAGACAGGAACCATATCTTTGAGATGGAAATCTTATGCATATGATAAGTATTTTCGCAGATTTTAAAGAAAGCAATTTTGATTATAAATGTTGCAACCTACAATTATAAAAAAAAAAAAAACCCTGCATTTGCAATGAGATCATATAGAAAAAACAGAAATCATACTACAACCAATCAATGTCCCTCTTTTATATAGTTTTAACAGGGTACAGGTGCATGTGTAAGCCCTGGGGATGTTTTCCTTTGTTTAGTTGTAAGTAGTTTAATGTGGCTTGCTGGAAATTCACAAATCCAACCATCAAACAAATCAGGGGGGTAATTATCAGATTTTCTTAAGTTTCTTTTAAAAAAATTAAGACTTTCAACTTTCTAGCCTCTTACATTGGGCATTACCAGCTCATTAAAATTTTATACTCTTTTCTAATTAAATATAGAACTTGTCTATGCAGTAGATATTCTAAGAAACCACAGAGATGGAGTAATTAAATGAAAACAAATACAAGGAAATATCTATGCCTTTTATGTTTTCTTAAGATACTCTGTGCAATTTGTGTACTCAGTCTACAATTGTGTCTATTTTCATATCTCAAGAGCGCTTGTTTTCCCTTTTCTGTGCTACTGTTTTAAAACAGCCAAACATCTATCCAATCAGATTATACACACACAGACATATATATTGTCTTTCCATCTAGAAAGACCCCTTTGGAAAGAAAGAAAGAAAAAAATGCCTAAATAAAAGCCCCTTTAATCAGTTAAAAGAGTGCTGTACCAATTACTTCCCTACAGGGTGACCTTTTCATCTTTTAATGGCATTTTGGAATAAAATCACCCTAACACGTTGGGAGTGTTATGTGTGTCACATTTCCAGTTCTATTTTTTCTCTTGTTGGTGCTGAATAGGGCCTAATGTATTCATGACCTAATTAGAGTAATTTTGAATAATAATGACCTCCTGGGGAGACTTTTTTCTTGGAACTATTCAGACACATTAACTAGAACAAGTGTTTCTTAATTTTAAGTGTTTCTCTGGTTATTGGAAGTATTTTGCTTCATTTAAAATGGAAATTATATAACAGGAATCCCTAGAGGAAATGAGAAGCTCTGTTTCAGTTTTTGTGATGCTTTCTTCTCTTGAAACTGAAGTCTTCCTATTATGTTGTTGTTAACATGTTCATCATTTCTTTCATTCTCATGGATGTGACTACCCCAGAAAGATGTATCACCATCTTTGGAAAAAAGCTTAAGCAATTTTGACAGCCCCTCTTGCAGCTGTATCTCTAGGTTTCCAAATTAGATGCACAAAGATTTTCATTCCAGCCATCTCCTTTTTTACTATCTTATTTTTTTCTA
>NW_016851472.1:0-2174 GCF_001698545.2 Rhinopithecus bieti | reverse complement strand
AAAAAGTTAAATATAAATTAGCCTTACATTCATCATTCCAATAATTATAGAATTCTGGAACTGTTGTTTTAAATAATGTAGAGATTTGCATGGTGTAGCCAAATTTATTTTTTCTGTTCCTGAGTTCAGGAAATTTGATATGACATGATAATAATGAGAAAAATACAAATAATGAAGCCATGCTCATCAGATTCAATTATAATTTCTGTATTTTAAGTGGTTTTATAACTCTCTGCATTTATTCTGCAGTTTGTTACTTTCCCTATGGTTATTTATCTGTTCTGATACTTGGAAAATGTTTGCCACAATTTTGTTTATTATTAATATTGAGTCATTATAATAATTGCAGTATATAATAGTATATGTCTGACATGTAAAACAAATTATATCCCATGAAGCATACTTTTATATAAGAATAAAAACTATACATCTTGAAAACATATACTTTTTATTATACTTTAAGTTCTGGGATACATGTGCAGAACGTGAAGGTTTGTTACATAGGTATACATGTGCCATGGTGGCCAGCTACACCCATCAACCCGTCATCTACATTAGGTACTTTTCCTAATGCTGTCCTTCCCTAGCCTTCCACCCCCTGACAGGTCCTGGTGTGTGATGTTCCCCTGCATAAAAATGTATTCTTAGTTCACATTCTTGTATAGATCTAATTGTCAGTGAAAACAATTGGAAATAAAATGTGATAAAACACTTACACCTAAAGTTGCTCATGTGAGAATTACCACCGCAAGAAAAACTATCAATACTTATGAAGTAAATTATCTGTGGCTAATTTGTTGACCCATTCTTTTCCAAATAGAAGCTAAAACATTGAATTCAACCTATCAATTACTTATCAAGAGAAGGTAAAACTATTATTCTAGAGACAATTACATGTTGAATAAATAAGCAGCCTGTGTTTGTTCATTTTTGCTTACTATTTCACTTAAAACACTAGATATAAATCGGAATACATTTCAAATTCTTAGTTGAGAAAAGTAGCTAAAATTTTGCATATTTCCAAGCACCTGTTAAACCTAATGTTTTTCAGATGTAGTAAGGTTAGCAAATCGTTTCTCTCTACATCAAAATATAGATGAATCATCTTGTGAAAAAAGTAAACTAATGGTTGTATTTATTATGGCTTGCTTTCCTTGGAATATAGATTTTGTTTCAGTTATTTTCTAAATCCTAATGGAGAGAGCAAAAATTTGCCAAACTTACTACATTTGAAAGCATTATATTTAACAAGTTCTTGGAAATATGCAAAATTGTGGCCATTTGAATCCTTTTAAATTTAATCTCTATATAGGCCTTTCTCTGTGTTTTGCCTCAGAAAACTGATAAACTGCACAAAGAATGGTAAAATGGTTGAATCAGTTCTGCATTTCAAAGATCCAGTATCTCAGGGGAAAATGAAAAGATTAGGGAGCAGATTAACCTAGGCCAACAAGACCCTAGAAATGTTAACCGGAGGAATGCCGGTTCCTGGGTTCTTATCTTGGAGGAATATATTCAGCCAAGATGCATGGCAAGGGTTAAAAAGCAGCAGAGATTATTTAAAGTGACAGTATCCTCTGAAAGTCAAGGCAGAGCATGCTGCTTGAGAGAATCAGCCAGCCCCAACTAGTTCTGGGGGAACCCTCTTTATGAGAATCTTATATGATTATTCATGAAACGGTGTGAGGGGGTGTTACTTGCAAGCATGTTTCCACTGGTCCCTTGGGCACACATGTGCTGTGGTTGTGTATGCTGGTACACATACTGCATGTCTCATTAGCATTTACAATCTTCACCCAGAGTTATGTTTTGTACTATTATAATAAGTAAAAGGCTACTCTAGGGTGAGTGAGTTTTGGAGGAAGGGTTCTCAGGCTAAGAATGAGCGCAATCCACAAAGCCAGAAGCGACATCATAAGCCATTGTTTTTTGATGATTGTGAGTGCGTAGCCTCTCCAAGAATTCCTGCTCATTGCAGGCTATCTGCCTACTTTAATGAAAAGTCCTATGGGGTTTTTAGACTTTAAGCATTGTACAGAAGAAGCAGAATAATTTATTTGTTTCATGTTTTGAGGTTCCTAAGCTGAAACTTAGAAATAGGCTTTGTATACTTTTACCAAGTATGTTTTGGCGATTTGTGTGCCTTCTTAGGAAAAAAATGTCTTTTGAGTTTT
>NW_016851471.1:0-844 GCF_001698545.2 Rhinopithecus bieti | reverse complement strand
ATTGTCCCTGTTTGCATATGACATGATTGTATATTTAGAAAACCCCATCATTGCAGCCCAAAATCTCCTTAAGCTGATAAGCAACTTCAGCAAAGTGTCAGGATACAAAACCAATGTGCAAAAATCACAAGCATTCCTACACACCATTAAGAGACAGAGAGCCAAATCATGTGTGAACTCCCATTTACAATTGCTACAAAGAGCATAAAATACCTAGGAATCCAACTTACAAGGGATGTGAAGAACCTCTTCAAGGAGAACTACAAACCACTGCTCAATGAAATAAAAGAGGACACAAACAAATGGAAGAATATTCCATGCCCATGGATAGGAAGAATCAATTGTCATGAAAATGGCCATACTGCCCAAAGCAATTTATAGATTCAATGTCATCTCCATCAAGCTACCAATGACTTTCTTTACAGAATTGGAAAAAAACTACTTTAAATTAAATATGGATCCAAAAAAGAGCTCCATTGCCAAGACAATCCTAAGGAAAAAGAACAAAGCTGGAGCCATCATGCTACTGGACTTCAAACTATACTATAAGGCTACAGTAACTAAAACAGCATGGTACTGGTACCCAAACAGATATATAGACCCATGGAACAGAACAGAGTCCTCAGAAATAATGCCACACTACAACCATCTGATCTTTGATAAACCTAATAAAAATAAGAAATGGGGAGAGGATTCCCTATTTAATAAATGGTGCTGGGAAAACCGGCTACCCATACGCAGAAAGCTGAAACGGAATCCCTTCCTTACAGCTTATACAAAAATTAATTCAAGATGGATTGACCGGGCGCGGTGGCTCAAGCCTGTAATCCCAGCACTTTGGGAG
>NW_016851470.1:0-1429 GCF_001698545.2 Rhinopithecus bieti | reverse complement strand
AGAGACGCACAAAAGAAAGTATCCTAACTAGAATTCAGACTGCCAACATTCTACAATTTTATATTGAATATAAGTCTGCCGTTCACCAGATGTGTGATTAGAAGTGGAAGTATGTGCAGATAAGCCTCTATAAACACTTAAGAGAAATAAGAATTAAAACATGCACAAAAGTTGGCATGAAGTTGTTTTAAATCTATTTACTTTGCAGTGTCATTTATAACAATGACTTTAAATTTTTCTTTAGACTCTCCAGTTGTGCCTTTATTAAGCTGTAATTAATTCTCTACAACACATTAATTCTTAGCCATATTAGAGTAACATTCAAATTAAGCATATAGTTGATGTAGTTATGGTTATGTCCCCACATTTAACATAATTTAATATAATAAGGTTTTCTACTTGGCTTTAATAGAGTTTCTGAATGAAGAATTTGTGTCAGGTTTTAGCCAGAATGAGTATATTTCATTTTAGTCAGTTTTGTAACTATGTATTTGTTAGGAATTTGAATATAGAGGCAGGAGGCAAAAAATTATCTTTCACATGATATCTCTCTGAGAGGTATAAGAAAACATACTGTATAAGTAATCCTAACAGTTGGTTCTATATTCAACTCCTTATTTACCCAATATGTGACATTGGAAAAATCAATGCAACTCACTTTCCCCAGTATAAGTGTGAAAACTTTTCTCATACACTTAGGAAAATAACGTAAAATTATGTACGGTAAGCAACATAAAATGGTTTTTACTATGCATTTCTTAGCAGTGCAAGAGTACAGACAGATAAGATTAAAATGAAGCATTTTCATGAAACCACCACTTAATATTGTTGAAACTACTGATATGTTTTTTCCATATCCGATCCCACTGACTCATTTTTACTCTCAGCTGCTTTTAAGACCCTCTCTTTGCCTTTGAGTTTCTGAAGTTTTATTACAATGATTGAATGTTTGCGGAGTTCTTGTAATGCATCTTGCTTTGTATCCATTGCTTTTCTAGTAAGTTTATATAAACATATGGTAGTCCTTCTTACTCTGTCTATTATCTCTTCAATTTTTTCATCTAATTAGTTTTCCATGCTTCATTCTCAATAATTTATTCAGTTCTATCACCAGAGAGAACTGATTCAGTCATTGGCTGAGTGTAATCTGCTGTTCAAACTGTAATTTGTTTCTGATTTTGACGATTATACCTATTTTAATTAAACGTTAAAACTTGCTTTATTTTCTTAAGTTCCAAGAGTATTTTGAATATTTTGTATACAAGTACTTTATGAAATATGTGTTTTCCAAATATTTTCTCTAAGTTACTGCCTTGCCTTTTTATTCTCTTAATTATGTCCTTCGTAGAGCACAAGATTTTAGTTTGAATAAAGTTTTTTTTTTTTTTTCTTTCATGGATGATGCTTTTTGTGCTGTGTCTCAGAAATC
>NW_016851469.1:0-609 GCF_001698545.2 Rhinopithecus bieti | reverse complement strand
TTCTTTTAGTTTGTAGCTGTTCAAAGTTTCTTAATATAACAGTCACTAATATTTCTGCCGTCGTATCACTATATCTTGTAATCTTTAAAAAAGGACAAGTATAAAAGTGTTAAAATAATCTTACTTCTTATACTCAGCTGAAGCCTATTTATGGGTAGCTTTATTTATGAAAAGACAATAAAATATCTAAGAAACAGAAAATATTTACCTGTTCCACTTTAAGTTCATATTTTGGTAGATACATCACAGCTTCTTTTATCTGGGTTCCAAAGGGGGGATGTCTATTTAAAATCTAAAAATATTTACATCATTATATCCTTACCACAACACATGAAATTCTTTCAGTAAAATATTTTTTAGAATACATAGCTTTAATAATGCTTATCACCCAAAACCTTGGTAAGTTAAAATACTTATGACTATGAGAAGGAAAATAACTTTTAATAGAAATAAAGGTAGGCCTCAGAATTTAGATAGAATTCAGGAATTAGGAATAAGTGAATATAAATACCAATTCAAGTTCCCTTGCATCCGTCTCTTCTATTTTTTTAAAGGAAGTCAAACCAGCATTTACAATTGCATTTGACAATGTTATACCTGTGGAAAATT
>NW_016851468.1:0-1432 GCF_001698545.2 Rhinopithecus bieti | reverse complement strand
AAAAAATAAAATAAAATAAATAAAATAAAAAGTGGGCAAATGAACTGAACATATATTTCTCAAAAGACAACATCCAAATGGCTGACAAATATATGAAAAAATGTTCAACATCACTAATCAGCAGGGAAATGCAAATCAAAACCACAAGATCCTAACTCACCCAAATTAGAATGGCTATCATCAAAAAACCAAAAAATAACACATGCTGGTGAGGATGAGAAGAAAAGGGAACTGTTATACACTGTTGGTGGGAATGTAAATTAATGCAACCAGTATGGAAAAAAGTATAAAGTTTCCTCAAAAAATTAAAAACAGAACTACTGTAAAATCCAGGAATCCCGCTACTGGGTATTTATTCAAAGTAAAGAGAATCAGAATGTTAAAGGAGTAATTCTACCCCCATGTTTATTGCAGCACTAGTCAAAATAGCTAATATATGGAATCAACCTAAATCTCCAGCAACAGATGAATAGACAAGAAAAAAGCTGTATACTTTGTTATGACATTCATTATTAGGTCATAACAATAAATGAAATCCTGTCTCTTATCTTAATCACGGCAACGAGCTTGGGTTTCATATCTATCCAAGGGTAATTGAGAGATGAATAGAAAATTACTGCCTGTTACAATAGATTGTTTAGTTACATCCTTAAGGTTTCATTTTCAGCTGGCATCAATCTGGTTATCCAAATTATACCAGTTGCTTTCTCTATAAATATTTATAAAATGTTCTGCAAATAAAATAATTATGTAGCTAAATTTTCATTTCTTAGGATCAACATTATAAGGATCCGCTGAACAGATCATATGGTTCAAATCGATAGTTTCATAATAAGGATTTCAATGTTCACGGAGTTGAAGTGCTTTGTCCAAAGCCAATCAACCAGACTTAGGTAGAATCAGGTATCCTGATTCCCAGTCCAGGGGACTTTCTTCTACACTGTGCTACTGTGTACTATGGGTCTAGAATCAGGTAGTGTTACTATTTATCACTGATCCAATTTCCCTTTCTTTACAATCTTATGGGTATTTTCCAAATATCACACCCTTTCTGTGAATGTGGAATTCTTTTCTAATATTTTAATTAGTCTATACAAAACATAATTATTCTCTCATTTTCTCTATTTTTGTGCAAGATCCAAATAGATATTTACAGGTGCAGACCAAAAATCTCAGTTGGGAAGAAGAGCAAACAATGTTTTTTTTTCAAAATACCATCACACATGTGGGCAGATTTTTTATGTTTCTTGGAATCCACTAAGTACACTAAGTAGCTCCATGATCTGAAAATTGTGGACAAATTATTAACAGGAAAATGACAAGTTAAGAGAAGGAAAAAATTCCCCAAAGCTGAAATCCTCCTCTTTTTATTGTTTAATAACTAATTAACAAAGCCAGTTATTTCTTTTTTTTTTATTATTATACTTTAAGT
>NW_016851467.1:0-2577 GCF_001698545.2 Rhinopithecus bieti | reverse complement strand
TTTCTGTAACTCCCTAATTGGCTAAATAATCTAGATAATTTCGGATCCCTTAAAATTAGCTACTTTCGAGTTTGAAATTTTAATTTATAGTTTGATTAAATTTATAAATGTTATTTTATTTGAAATCAAGTGTAACTTACTGCACTTCAGTCACTTAAATATTAATACTTCTCTTTTAAAAGACTCAACTTTTATTAACTTGAACATAAAAAATAAAGATATTTTTGAGAAAGGAAGGATGTGAATTAGAAACTTTCTTTTCCATAGCCCAACCAAATATTACCAGCTTATAGTTTTTGTAACAAATTAAATGAACAGGAGTGGAAACTACATTAAGGAGGAATTCTATGAAACATGAATGTGTGAATAGAAGAAAATGCTGTTTTATGGTCCAGATTGCTTAATATCATGTCACTGTTGGAGAAATGTGGTTTTTAATTTCTGTGGACAACAAATTGTGGTTAAGACATTTAATATTTAAGTTAACTCATATTTTATTATCATATTTATAATTTGCAACTTTGGATAATTAGGAAATAGCACCATGGACAGTGCTTCAGACTTTACATAATGAATATCACCATTGTTGAGGAAGCATATTTTTATACTTTGGAGTGTTGTATAATTATCACAAAATGGTATCTTGTGACTTAAACAAATGAACACTTTTTTTCACAATTATGGACACAAGAAATCCAAGGTCAAAGTGTCAACATGTTTGCTTTCTTTTGAGGGCTGTGAAAGAGAATATGTCCTATGTCTATCTTCTAGATTCTGATTTTCTGGAAGCCTTTGGTGTTCCCTGGCTTACTGATGTATAACCCTAATCTCTGCCTTCAAGTTTACATAGTGTTTTCCCTGTATGTGTGTTTCTGTATCCAAATATCCACTTCTTCTGTAATAGTCTTCTGTAGTATGTCAGTAGTGTTGTATTACATGCAATACAGTATAACTTCATCACAACTAATTACATCTAAATCACCTTTATTTCCAAATAAGATCATGTTCTAAGGTTTTGTGGTTAAGCCTTTAACATATGAATTTTGGAAGGATGTAATTTGTAATTGTTAATTTAGTGAGTCAACTTTATTGGGATATGGCATGACCAGATATTTGCTTATCCTTTATTTCTGGTCTATGTGTGTGTTTCTGGATGAGATTAACTTTAGAACCAGTAGACTGAGTAAAACAGATTGAGTAGATATTTTCCTTTCTTACTAAAAGAATGGTTATATAAAGACTTCATGTCTGGAGCTTCCACAGTAGTCTTAAAATCATAAAAGGAAATAGTATAGCCACACTGAAAATGAAATATGAAAATTACACATATCTTTGAGGATGCTGTTAAATTGCTGAAAAATTTCCTAGAATCACGTTTTAATGTTCCTGTATGTCATAGGATAAAGATCCTTAGTATTTTAGCTGAATTTAATTTGTAAAATACATCTGTACATAGAATAATGCCAGGTTTAATCTTGCCTTATTTTTTTCTAATGCATAGCATAATTTCTTTGGAGATTAATGTAGAGGATAGAAACATATATGATTAATGAATATTATTTACACACTTAGGTCATTTAACAATAGTTATAAAGTAAACTTTTCCTCACAGTTACGTTTCCTTTTAAAATTAGTATCATTACACAGACCTTGTCTCTACAAAATAATCAAGTGGTGCTAAGAAATATTAAGTATTTTGAACAAAAGAAAATGAAATTATATTGTGAGTTTTTTTTTTTAGAATGCAGTTTATTCTTCACGTAGACACAAAGTAGACTTGTAATTTAATAATATCAATACTACTAATTCTGGAAATAAGTGTTGAATATAAAATAAATCATGTAGCAAATAATGCCAAGTAAATAAGCTTGGAATAAATAACAGTTTCAGGTTAAATTAATAGCTTGGTAAACACTTCCAAATTAGAAACAATCAAAACCATAGTCCTTGCAAGAAGACATCAGAACAATGTTTAGTGATTTGGGAAAAAGGATATAAAAGAAATAAGACAAAACTACATTATCTTTTAAATACCTATAACAAAATCTATAAAGATATAGATACACAATAAAATCTATAAATATCTAAGATAAGCAAGAATTTACCTTTTATGTTTTTTAAGTTATATTTTGTATACCTAAGAAGCAATTTAGTCATATCTATGTATGAGAAATGTTTAATTTCTATTTCATATCAAAATGACAAGTGGTTATACGTTAAAAAATGCTTGCACAATGCACTGCTAACCACATTACCTTCACCCATTAAAATATATATGTCATAAAATGTATGAGATTGCTTAACACTATAGTCTTACAGAACTTAATTGTACTGCATACTTCTACAATAAATTTGAAACATTTAAATAAGCAAAATAAAATATTATTTTATTATCTTTTTAGTTGATATTTTTGAGTACCAATAGATACTTTATGACTGTCTGATATTTCTAGAGGTACATAACATGTGTTCTAATAAAGCTCAAAATTCTTCATAGATTATTTTATTCATGTTAATTGAAGAATCTTCTCACAATCACTCAGTTTCTTAAATATCCAAAATTGTAAATATCTTATT
>NW_016851466.1:0-1677 GCF_001698545.2 Rhinopithecus bieti | reverse complement strand
AGACAGAGTTTTTCTCTTGTTGCCCAAGCTGGAGCGCAATGGTACAATTTGGCTCACCACGACCTTCAACTCCTGAGTTTGAGCAATTCTTCTGCTTCAGCCTCCCAAGTAGCTGGGGTTACAGGCATGCACCACCATGCCTGGCTAGTTTTTTGTATTTTTAGTAGAGATGGGGTTTCTCCATGTTGATCAGACTGGTCTCGAACTCCTGACCTCAGGTGGATCCACCCGCCTCGGCCTCCCAGAGTGTTGGGATTACAGGCGTGAGCCACCGCACCTGGCCTATAAATTATAATTTATCATAGGTATGTATGTATACGGAGAAAATGTAGCATATATGGGTACTATCTGAAGTTTCAGGCATCCACTGGGGGTCTTGGAAAGTATCCCCTGTGAGTAACAGGGGACTACTATAGTTCTCTGGTTTCACCATTCCTTCTCATTCCCCTGTTCATTTTCAGTTTTAATGTGATTTTTTTTGGCTTGACTCTAGACATTGCTATACTATTTCTTTTTGAGGTTGTTGTTCACAGAACTTCAATTCTCTATTAATCACAGCTTGCTCACAAGAACATACAGGAAAATTGCACTAACAAAGAGTAAATACGCAGTTGGCTACCTTCAGGAGTTGGGAGTTGGGTACTTTTAGTGGGTAACTTGTCCTGCCTAGCCCCTTAACTGCTCAGCCCTCACAGATAATTTTTTTAAACACTTCCTGTTTGCTCTGAGAATACTCACTGGCAGCGCTTGGTGCTCCAACATTTATCCTGAGATAACTTTACCAGGAAATGTCTCATTTTTATTATTTTCACATCATCCTTTGGAAACAAAAGCCATCATTCTATTTATAGCATTCTGTTTTTAGTAGTAGTATTTCCATTTACAAAACATAATAATTCGCCATCACTGAAAATGTCAAATCCTAGAAAACATAGCATTCCTATGAGTGAGGTTCACATCTCTGCAACAGTTGTTGGACAAAGGTTCATTTAGTGAATCCAGTTTTTCTGAAATAGATGATTTCGATGGTTCAGACAATTCTAATGTTAGTTCTGCTTAGAAATAACTCCAAGAACAGTTTTATATTTTATTTTACATTGAACATCAGTTAGATTTGCTCCAGCCTCAAAGAGCATGTTTATGTAAAATTAAATGACGACTGGCAGCGAGCTGCACTTTTTTCTCTTAACGGGAAAAGGGTTAAAAGGCAGGACTGCTTCACACTGGGGAAGAAAGACCAGCCTGAGTAAAAGTTTGCAGTTTTTTTTTTATCTTGTTTGTGTGTGTATTTAATGCAACAACCAGCTCAGTTTCCAAGTGGGAAAATATTCAGTTGTATCATGTACTTGTACTATTGGTAAGGACTTAAAATGAACATCATCAATCATGGAATCCACAAATAAGCTACCTGACACCATAAGTAATTCATTCCATCAGAAGAATGTAGACAAGAGAATGAAGCCCAGTTGATAAACAGATTTCACAGATGCTTGAAACATTGAGATTTGATTTGTGTTCAGCGCTTCAAAAGGTTCAACTCTTTGCTTCTACCCAGACTGATCTAAGATCAGTCTTTTCGTCCTTTCCTTTCTAAAGCCAAAGCACAATCGTTGCACACAATCCAGTAGAAGTATATGGTTGGTGGTTTTTCTGTTTTTTTTTTTTTTTTTTTTTTTT
>NW_016851465.1:0-812 GCF_001698545.2 Rhinopithecus bieti | reverse complement strand
GGATTACATTCTTGATTTCCTTTTCAGATTGTTCACAATTGGCATATAGAAATGCTACTGATTTTGGTATGTTGACTTTGTATCCTGCAACTTTACTGAATTTGTTTATCAGTTCTCCTAATTTTTTTAGTGGAGTCTTTAGGTTTTTTCCAAATATAAGATAATATCATCTGTAAACAAGGATAATTTGACTTCTTCCTTTACAGTGTGGGTGCCCCTCATTTCTTTTTCTTGTCTGATTGCTCTAACTGGGACTCCCAGTATTATTTTGAATAACAGTTAATATGGTTTGGATTTGTGTCCCCACCCAAATCTCATGTCAAATTGTAATCCCCAATTTTGGAGGTGAGAACTGGTGGGAGCTGATTGGATCATGGGGCAGATTTCCCCTTGCTGTTCTCTGATAATGAGTGAGTTCTCACGAGATCTGGTTGTTTAAAAGTGTGTGGCACCTCCCGCATCTTGCTCTTCCTCCTTCTCCAGCTATGTAAGACGTGCATGCTTTCCCTTTGCCTTCTGTCATGATTGTAAGTTTCCTGAGGCCTCCTCAGCCATACTTCCTGTACAGCCTGCAGAAATGTAAGTCAATTAAACCCTTTCTTTATTAATTACCCAATCTCAGATAGTTTTTTATAGCCATGCAAGAATGGAATAATACAACGGTGTAGCAAGGGAGCATCCTTGTGTTTCAGATCTTAAAGAAAAGGCTTTCAGTTTTTCTTCCATTCTGTTTAATTATTAGCTGTGGGTATGTTATATATGGCTTTTTTTTTTATTATTATACTTTAAGTTCTAGGGTACATGTGCATAAC
>NW_016851464.1:5694-6942 GCF_001698545.2 Rhinopithecus bieti | reverse complement strand
TTGTATTTTAGCCAATATTAAGACTTAAAAGCAATAGCTGCTCTGCCTGTGCAGTAGCCATTCTTTTATTCCTTTACTTTCCTGAAAAAAAAAAAAAAACTTAAGACAAAACACACATCAAACTAAATACTAGGGCTCTACTTTGTGTGTTATGGGGACAATATAACTTGAAATAACCTACTGAGGGTCCAGGAGGTCCAGGCTGGCCGATGGCTCCCTTGTCTCCCTTTTCCCCTTGAGGTCCTGTCAAAGAAACAGTTCAACATTGTTATAAATGGATGAAATGAGATTTCACTGATTCAACAGTGAGACAAATCCTCTATCTGTTCAATAAATTGGGTTTACAAACTATGAATGTGCCTTATGTTAATACAACCCAATACACCTTCCATTTCTCACATTTCAAATTTATACCTGTGAACTCACTGAAGCTACCTGCAAACTTTTTTTTTAAGTATCTTCTTTTTTTTTTTCAAATAAAGCCTCACTCTGTTGTCCAAGCTGAGCCTCAGATCTTCCCTGTGTAATGTTTCCAAGATTTATGAGTAAAGGACAGGAAGGAATAAATCCTGGAGGTTCTGGCTGGCTGAGGAAGCTGGGCTGAACTGGGCTTAGATAACAAGATATTGTAAAAGAGGTACAGGGTCACGAGGACTTCGTCCTAGACACGGGAAGGCACAACCCTAATCATAAAACTGAAGAATTACCGTTCTGTTATCTGGGCCAGTTAGGGTCACAATAACTGTTCCTGGTGGTCCCGGGGTCCTGTTAACCCTTTCACACCCTAAAGACAAAACACTTAGGAGTGAGAAAATAAACAACAGCATCACCATTTCAATGTTACTGCATTTGAAAGGTCTACTTTTCCCCTTTAGTGCTTATACGAGAAGATAGAACAAATGAAGGCCCATCAATTTCCGCTTGACCAGTAAGTAAACGGTATAGGCTGATATGCTCTGGGACATACAATATCTTGCTTGCTAATAAGACATAGTATTTAAATTACCCGCTCTCCTTTTGTCCTATCACTCTTTCACCCATGTGACCCTGTAAGAAAACACAAAACCAAATTATTTTCTAAAATAAATATGAATAGTCTAAACTCATCAAAGTTCCAATATTTGTAACTGAGCATTTATATTTAAACTTTCATTTTAGAATGATAAATGAGTTTAGCTATTTCTTAGAGAAGAGCATTGATATGTTTCTTTTTTTTTTTTTTTTTTTTTTTTTGTCGGGGTTTTTCTC
>NW_016851464.1:0-1581 GCF_001698545.2 Rhinopithecus bieti | reverse complement strand
ATATATATATATATATATAAAACACACATATATGTAAATATATAACACACACACACATATAACTAGTTAGTTTTGGTTATATACAATCATAACCTGAAAGTTAGCACTTGAGGTTTACGTCTATGAAAGGGTCGTTTTGGATCACAAAGTAAAGCACACACAGACCCAAAGGCAGCTGTGACTCTTTGTATCCCTTTTGGATCCTACTCAGGCTACATACATATAAATCAGAAAAGCAAACACTTCACCTGGAGAGCATTGCATTTAAATAAAAAAACTTTATTTTCTTTATTATCTCAACTTCAACTGGAGAGAGTTGCATTTAAATAAAAACCTTTTATCATTATGCAAATTTTAAAATAGGGCTGTTATTTAAAATTGCAGTTTTAAATAATATTCAATGTGTGATACAAATCTATCCTTATTTTCAACAAATACAAATTAGGTGGAACATAACTATTCCTGTTAGATTCAGGCCAGCTTGGTGACTGAGAATGAAGAGGAGGATGAAAAACATACGCAGATCATCTTTGCATATCAGCATCATGTAGTTTTCCAGAACAGAGTGAAAGCTTTAGAAGGAAATGAGGCCAGATATGTAAACAGAATAAATAGGAATTTCTATTTAAAATCTTCTTAAGAGAGTGAGAGGAACCTATGGGGAAACAGAGAGATGGAGGAAAGAGAGGTGAAAAGAGAGAGAAAGAGAGAGTGAAGAACTGAGAATAATAGGGACCTTCTCTGAAGTGCTGTACCTGGGGTCCTGGAGCCCCTGGCAACCCGGGGTCACCTTTTGCATCAAGTTCTATATCTTCTCCTTTAGCAGGAGCACCCTTGAAAATGAAGAAGTTCATCAAACATCATCAGTGTTATATTTTTAAAACCCCTCCAAGTGCTTATTCAAAGTTATACTTCTTCAAAGATAAAAGTGCTTTTCAAGATAGATACTCAGAGAAATGATTTATGATTTTGTAATTATTCCATTATGAAGATTTCAAAGCAATTTCCTATTTTCTAAAATCAAAAATTTACAGTAGGCCCAGTACAGTGGCACATGCCTGTAATCCCAGCACTATGGGAGATCAAAACAGGCAAATCACGTGAGGTCAGGAGTTCAAGACCAGCCTGGCCAACATGGCAAAACCCCATTTCTACTAAAAATACAAGAATTAGCTGGGCGTGGTGATGTGCACCTGTAATCCCAGTTACTTGGGAGGCTGAGACAGAAGAAACGCTTGAACCCAGGAGGTGGAGGTTGCAGTGAGCTGAGATCATGCCACTGCACTCCAGCCTGGGCAATAGAGCAAGACTCTGTCTCAAAAAAAAAAAAAAAAAAATTACAGTGGAAAGAAGAAAGATGCAGGGGTAATAAGTCATTTCCCAAGACACCAAAAATAGCAATGTGGGGCCCTGAGCATGAGGTCAGTTTTCTTCTCCAAGACCCTATTTCCTTAAACAATGATACAAAACCTGTAAGACTCTTTATGACAAGAGCCAGAAGGAGCTATTTAATAGGAATAAATATCATGTCCCAATTATTATTGTTTCTGAATGATTAAGGTCTGGATTATGAAATCTTAT
>NW_016851463.1:0-844 GCF_001698545.2 Rhinopithecus bieti | reverse complement strand
TAGCTGCCTGTTTTTGTAAATAAAGTTTTATTGAAACAAGGCTGTATCCATTCATTTACATATTATCCATGGCTGTTTTGGAACTACAAGAGCAGAACTGAGTTGTTGCAACAGAGACCATATGACTCACAAAGCCTAAACTATTTACAATCTGGCCCTTGACAGAAAAGTTTGCTGACCCTATTATAAGATGCCAATATGCCATCTTACTCTCAAAACGCTATATATATTTTAGTAGCCGTAACATATAATAAACACGTAATGAATAATTTCATGTTAATTCTTTGAAAAAATTCAATATCATATATATGGTAACAGTCTATTCCTTGCATCATATTCCCATAACCAGTTATGCCAGAAAACAGCATAACTCATGGAACCTTGATGATCTTTAATCCCAGCTCAACAAATCAATAGTTTTAGACTGAACACTCTCATTATTTTTATAATCAGTCCTCACATAGAAAACCATACACTCCTTTGCCAGTTACAAGTTACTTCTCTGCACAGATCTCTGAATTCCACTGTGTATATCTTAAGGTTTCCTACAATAGCTCAAGCATAATAGAGTTTTATTCCTGAAGGGGGGAAAAAAAAACTTTCACATATACTTACTGATGATGTTCAGCATTTTGTGGGACTTTTTTGCTGCATATTATCGCGGACTAATACCTTCAGGGAACAATATAGCGACTTTACATTTCTTTCCTGGGGGGAATTCAATGGCCCACATCTATATTAATTAATTAAAACCCAATTTCAATATGCCTTAAAACATTTCTTTAAAAATATTCAGCCGGGCGCGGTGGCTCAAGCCTGTAATCCCAGCACTTTGGGAGGCCGA
>NW_016851462.1:0-843 GCF_001698545.2 Rhinopithecus bieti | reverse complement strand
ATTAAATATAGCAAAATAAGTTGAATGACATCTCATGATCAAGGTTTGAAAACTTAATACTTTTCAAATGTTGATACTATCCAAAAGATTTCACAGATTTAATGCAATCCCTATGAAAATCTCAAAGCCTTTTTTTGCAGAAATACAAAAATTTATCCTAAAATTTATATGAACTCTCAAGGGACCATAAATAGCCAAAACAATCTTGAAAAAGAACAAAGTCAGAGGCCTCACATTTTCTGATTTTAAAACTTACTACTAAGCTACAATAATCAAAACAGTGTGGTACTGACATAAAGACAGACAGACATATAGACCAAGGCAATAGAATAGAAAGCCCACACATATATACTCAAATGATTTTCAACAAAGTTTCCAAGACTATTCAGTGGGAAAGGAGCAGTCTTTTCAAGAAATGGTGTTGGGAAAACTGGATAGTCACATGTAAAAGAATGATGTTGGATCCTTACACTGCACCACATAAAAAGTTAACTTGAATTGGATTAAAGACCTAGATAAAAAAGCTAAAACTATAAAACTAACAGAAAAGAATATAACAGGAAATTTTCACAATATTGAATTCAACAATGGTTTCATGAATATAACAAATGCACAAGCAACAAAAGAAAAAATATATAATTTGGACTACATCAAAATTAAAAACCTTTGTGCATGAAAAGGCACTATCAATAGAGTGAAAGGCAACTCATAGACTGGAAAAGTGTATTTATAAATCTTATGTCAGCTAAGGGATTAATATCCAAAATATATACAGAACTCCTACAACTCAACAACAATAAAACAAACAGCCCAATTAAAAATGGACAAAAATCTCTTTTTTTT
>NW_016851461.1:0-818 GCF_001698545.2 Rhinopithecus bieti | reverse complement strand
CATAAAAAAACTTTTAACTAAAAAGCTTTAATAGCAAATGTTCATTTTAATAAAACTGATTTAAAGAAAACTGTCTAATATGCTGGCAAAATCCTAGTCAAAATCAATCAGCCTCTTCTAGAGTTGAACAGAATTTCACCACAATGAAGTAATTTTGAGAAGTCTTAATATTGGCCTATCTTAAAACAAAAACAAAACAAAACTTCAAATACATTTATTAATTCTTAAATTTACTATTTACTTAAATTTTTAAAATACTAATCCAAAAAAATGAAACCTTACCTGATCGTTTAATTGCCTAATTGTTTTCTCTATATGTGGCAAAAGGCCCCGAAATGTGAACTCTTGTATAAACTGTCGAATTCTATCATGATCAGTAAGTGTTAAACATGCACCATGAATTATTCCAGTATTTCCTTTCTTTGTTTCATGTAACGATGAAGCAGATCTTACATGATCTGGGCCATCAACACTGTTAGAAGGGTCACTGGATTGGTCCAACTGAAGTGGGTGAGCTCTAAAGTTATTTGGTAAGCCATCTACTGAAAAAGAGATATGTCTTTTACTCTCAGAATGCAACAGAAAATAGTGATAATACTACCATACTGCTAAAGAAAAAAAAAAAAAGCAGAATGTTAAAATCCTTTTTTTTTTGTTACGTAAATGTGTAAGATAAAACAGCAGTAACATCCTGCAGCCCCAAAATTAAAGAGCTTGAGTTAATATTTGTTTTGGTACCTGTATTAGAAATTCACAAATTCGTATACACCAGGAAATGAAGAAAATACTTTATTTTAAATACTATAAAGAATGACTTT
>NW_016851460.1:0-843 GCF_001698545.2 Rhinopithecus bieti | reverse complement strand
CAGTTAAAATGCTGTTTTGAGGGCTTAAAAATCCATGGCTTTTACTCTTTAATATTTTATTAATCTAATAAATACAATCAGTTAAACAATCAAAGAGTAGTAAAAGGTTATGACAAAACCCAGCAATTCCCTTTCCATTTCTATTCACCCCAGCCCTGCTGCCCAAAAGCAACAACTTTTAAATCTTTTTGGTTTTTCTATTTACTTCTGTATTTCTAAGTTTAATCTATCTGTTCTATTATATATTAATTAGAAGCCTGCCTGTCTGTGGTCTCTTTATTTTTTCTCTTTCTCTTACATTTGGAGATTTTCCTCAAATATCTGATGACCCTGGCTATCTATTCTTTTCTTTCAAATGTTTTCTCATTGATTCAAAACATTTTGTTTGCTCTTCTTTTTATTATACTTTAAGTTCTAGGGTACACATGCACAACACACAGGTTTGTTACACAGGTACACATGTGTCATTTTGGTTTGCTGCACCCATCAACTCATAATTTAGGTATTTCTTCTAATGTTATCCCTCCCCCAGCCCTCTATCCCCCAACAGGCCCCAGTGTGTGATGCTCCCCTCCCTGTGTCCATGTGTTCGTATTGTTCAACTCCCACTTATGAGTGAGAATATGCAGTGTTTGATTTTCTGTCCTTGTGATATTTTGCTGAGAATGATGGTTTCCAGCTTCATCCATGTCCCTGCAAAGGACATGAACTCATTCTTTTTTACGGCTGCATAGTATTCCACGGTGTATATGTGCCACATTTTCTTTATTCACTCTATCATTGAGGGACATTTGGGTTGGTTCCAAGTTTTTGCTATTGTGAATACTGCTTCAATAAACATAC
>NW_016851459.1:0-817 GCF_001698545.2 Rhinopithecus bieti | reverse complement strand
CCCTGGTGCCCCAGTGAGAGGATGACTGCGCGCCAAACGGAAGTCGGGGCGTCCCCTGACCTTTCCTAGGCCCGGGGCCAAGACAGCTGGGACCGATATAATGCAGGGGTCCGGGTACCGGCTGAAAGGACCGACCCGTGCGTTGAGCGCCTCGGAGGTGCTGCGGGTCGTGGTGGGTACTGAGTGGGAACACGGAAGGTTATGTACACAGCAGCAAGCCACGAACCCTCGCTCCCGTCATTACATCGCTCCGCCTTCACCCCTGCTACGATGACCACTCCGCAGATGGGCAAGAGGAGCTCAGAGAAATGAAGTGACTTTCCCAAAGCCACACCGGGGCAGTGTAGGCACTGCACTGTCCAGGAATCTAACCCTTCCCGACGAAAAGTGGGGAGGGAAGATCTCGACCCGAAGGGGCCAGGCGGCAGAGAGACACGCGTCCCCCGCCAGGGGCTAAGACGCAAGGCTTCCCGCCTTGTCTCCACCTGCGCGCCTGGAACTTCGCTCCGCTCTAGCTTTCGGGTTAACACCGCTTCCTTCTAGAAGCCTAACGAGGCCCAAGCAGGTCAGACGCCTCACTTCTCCGCAGCCCCAGGCCCTGCCCGCAGCCTGAGCTCAACGCCCTTCTCGGGGTGGCGGTGGGAAGACCGGACAGATCCGCTTTGCAGAGCCCGAGGGGGGAAGGGGCCGAGTAGGGGAGGGAAGCTAGAAGGGGCGAGGTGAGAACCGAGGGGCGGGGCCGAAGGCTGAGCCAGACTTCCAGACGCCAGAGAGACGCCAGGTGAGCCGGGCGGGGCGGGCGGGGCTCGGGCGCCAG
>NW_016851458.1:0-818 GCF_001698545.2 Rhinopithecus bieti | reverse complement strand
CTATTCCTCTCTATTGCATGGTACTCATCTTATATATCATTAAATGTGAACAGAAAGATAAAGTCACTTTATACTTATTATTTTTTGGCCATATCTAATGAGAGCCTATGCCTTTTTTTTTTTTTTTTTTTTTCATTACGTTGTGGTCTGCTCACTGATTACTCACTTTCAGCTTTAACTATTTTCTATATGAAGCAAACAGTTGGTTTTCAATCATTAACACCAAAGACTGCCCAAAACACTCTTCATTAATGAATCTCAAAATATTTTATCATTTCATTATGTCTAACTGCATGCTTATTGGGAAGAATTCAAGCATTAATCTGATTTAGTCTGCAGTTTACTCCTGATAACAGAGACAAATGGTAAGATCAGAATTGAAATTCACTTCTGACGAATCCCTCACAATGGCCCGTTATTTTAATCAACCTGTATCTAATAACACTGACAACACTTAATGAAAATCTGTCATATCCATGAATGACAACATAGAATTATGGATGGAAAGAAGGATAAAAGAAGTTAAAGCAGGGCCAGGTGTGGTGGCTCACGCCTGTAATCCCATCACTTTTAGTGACCAAGGCAGGCGGATCACAAGGTCAGGAGATCGAGACCATCCTGGCTAACACGGTGAAACCCTGTCTCTACTAAAAATACAAAAAAATTAGCTGGGCATGGTGGTGAATGCCTGTACTTCCAGCTACTCGGGAGGCTGAGGCAGGGGAATGGCGTGAACCCATCAGGTGGGGCTTGCAGTGAGCCGAGATCGCACCACTGCACTCCAGCCTGGGGGACAGAGAAAGACGCCGTCTCAAAAA
>NW_016851457.1:0-814 GCF_001698545.2 Rhinopithecus bieti | reverse complement strand
AATAAATATATAAATAAAATATATTTATATATATAAAATAGATTTTATATATTTTATATATTTTATATATAGCCTGGATGAGGTCTCCTCACGCCACACATTGTGGCCGCACAACCATGTTAGGAGATAATTTAAGTCATCACTGGCTTCCGTTTATCACCAAAGCAGACTATAGAGCACTTTACTTCTGCTGGATAAATGTGTATATATATACATATATATATAAAATCTATTTAATCAATTTAAACTTGGCTGTGAGAAATGTGTGTATGTCCGTCCCATCCCTCCCCCACCTACAGTATGAATGCAGATTGGCAGCTGTGGCTCCCCTAATAGCTGCCCCCTCCCAGCTGTAGTCCCTTTAACTCTAACGAGCTTGAGAAACTTGCTATTTCAGTTCTCTCCAGTCATTGCCAGCCCTCGAGTTTCGTATAGTTCCTAGGAGAAAAACTAGACTCTGCTATATAGCTTTACAAGTTGGAAGAGCTTTTTATTTTTTATTTTTTTTTTGAGACAGAGTCTCGCTGTGTCGCCCAGGCTGGAGTGCAGTGGCCAGATCTCAGCTCACTGCAAGCTCCGCCTCCTGGGTTTACGCCATTCTCCTGCCTCAGCCTCCCGACTAGCTGGGACTATAGGCCCCCGCCACCTCGCCCGGCTAATTTTTTTGTATTTTTTTAGTAGAGACGGGGTTTCACCATGATAGCCAGGATGGTCTCGATCTCCTGACCTCGTGATCCGCCCGTCTCGGCCTCCCAAAGTGCTGGGATTACAGGCTTGAGCCACTGCGCCCGGCCAAGGAAGAGCTTTTAAAGTC
>NW_016851456.1:0-819 GCF_001698545.2 Rhinopithecus bieti | reverse complement strand
CGTTCTTTCCCATTTATCACTCATACTATCTGGACTCAAAGGCCTTTTCCCCACATATACCCCATTTCGCATTCCCCAAAATATTTTCCTGACACTTCTCCTGGATGGGAAGAAGGAAGATGGTAAACAGGGATGATATTCCAAAGTTTTAACAACCCTGTCTGCCAGGGACAGATCAGGTTCTAGGTCAAGTGTTACCCTGTCAATTGGTGAATTTCAGATAGGTCAGGCATCCTGAGGAAGGGGCCTCACTGCATTCGTGGGCTAGTGCTCAGGCCTGCCACTCACTTCCATGATAACCACTGGCCCACTGGGACCCCAAGAGTCAGTGTTTTATTTGAATTACCTCATTTGTTCCTTATCACTACCCTGAAAGGTAGCAGTTAGCTTTCCTGCTTTTTAAATTTTTATTTATTTATTTATTTTGAGATGGAATCTCGCTTTGCACCCAGGCTGGAGTGCAGTGGCACAATCTCAGCTCACTGCAATCTCTGCCTCCCGGGTTCAAGCGATTCTCCGGCCTCAGCCTCCTGAGTAGCTGGGATTACAGGCACTCACCACCATGCCTGGCTAATTTTTCGTATTTTTAGTAGAGACAGGGTTTCACCCTGTTAGCCAGGGTAATCTCGATCTCCTGATCTTGTGACCCGCTCGCCTAGGCCTCCCAAAGTGTTGGGATTACGGGCATGAGCCACCACACCCGGCCACTATCCCTCCTTAAGGCCAGACACTGTGGCTCACACCTGTAATCCCAACGCTTTGGGAGGCCAAGGTGGGTGGATCATCTGAGGTCAGGAGTTCCAGACCAGCCTGGCCAAT
>NW_016851455.1:0-817 GCF_001698545.2 Rhinopithecus bieti | reverse complement strand
TCTATATTATGAATTTTGGCCAGGCATGGTGGCTCATGCCTGTAATCCCAGCACTTTGGGAGGCTGAGATGGGCAGATCACCTGAGGTGTAGAGTTCGAGGCCAGCCTGGCCAACATGGCAAAACCCTGCCTCTACTGAAAATCCAAAAATTAGCCAGGTGTGGTGGTGGGTTCCTGTAATCCCAGCTACTCGTGAGGCTGAGGCAGAAGAATTGCTTGAACCCAGGAGATGGAGGTTGCAGTGAGCCAAGATCGTGCCACTGCACTGCAGCCTCGGCAGCAGAGCAAGACTCTTCTCAAAAAAAAAAAAAAAGAAACTCTATATTATGAGTTTTATTGTTTTGATAATAGCTCTGGTCAAGTACCCTTCCTGAGCATTCATGACATACACTTCCCCTGAAAATGGCAAAAGTGTAATTCTACTACCTACTAATGATTGTGAAATAATAATTATAAAATTATTAATTTTAAAAAGCCACTAATTGTGTGCTTTTTTTTTTTTTCTCACAGAAGTCATATGGTAGAGGGGCTCTGTGAAAGGAAAGAAGGTAGTCAGTTTGGAGAAACCATCAGTCAGACTCCAAATCCTAAACCAAACAAGAAAACTTTTACTAGAGTAAAACCATATGAATGTAGTGTGTGTGGAAAGGACTATATGTGTCATTCGTCTCTTAATAGGCACATGAGATCTCATACTGAACATAGATCATATGAGTATCACAAATATGGAGAGAAGTCATATGAATGTAAAGAATGTGGGAAAAGATTCAGCTTTCGAAGTTCATTTCGAATCCATGAAAGAACTCACACTGGAGAG
>NW_016851454.1:0-815 GCF_001698545.2 Rhinopithecus bieti | reverse complement strand
CTCAAAAAAAAAAAAAAAAAGACTTACAAAAGTGTAAAATCATGATATTCTTGTTACTTTTGTTTTGCGAAATGAATTTTCATAAAACATGTTTATGTTAAAATACAAATAACTTATTTTAAAATGAATTAATATTTAAAATTTTCTCCATTTTAATATTCATTTCTAGTATATAAATATTGATAGATATAACCTACATGAACAGAAGTTTTAGAGTTCCCAGTTTTAAAGTATAAAGGAATCCTGAAGCCAAAAAGTTTGAGAACCACCGTTCTGGTACATAGAGCATATATAGTCGGCTTGGGCTGGTGCAGAGGTAGCATTGTGTACTAGACAGGAGTGGACCTTGCCCATGGAGCTAAGTCATCTACAGCTGAATAGGTAAGTCCCATAAAGTGTGGTCAGTACTGTGATAGGAAAAGCACAGGGTGATATGGGAGCACCTGACCCTGTTTAGAAACTTCCAGGATGAATTAATGTCTCTCTGCTTATTCTTAAAGGATGAATAAGAGTTATCCAGGCAAAAACAGGGTCCTCTGGGTATATGGAAAATCATGTGCAGAGAGCCCCGTGGAAGAGATCATGGCTCCACTGCAGAAATAAGAGGAGCGTAAACTGAGTACAGGGTAAAGGGTAATGGTGTGACAGAAGCTGAACTAGAGGACAGCAGCCACATCACGAAGGGCTGTGTGAATTCAGGAGGCAGGACCTCCTCCAAGGGGAACTGGAAGATTCTGGAGGGTTTTAAGACAGGAGAGGGACATCAGATTTATATTATATATTATATTATATTATATTATATTATATTATATTAT
>NW_016851453.1:0-809 GCF_001698545.2 Rhinopithecus bieti | reverse complement strand
TACCCAAAGGATTATAAATCATGCTACTATAAAGATACACACACACACATATATGTTTATTGTGGCTCTATTCACAATAGCAAAGACTTGGAACCAACCCAAATATCCATCAATGATAGACTGGATTAAGAAAATGTGGCACATATACACCTTGGAATAGTATGCATCCATAAAAAAGGATGAATTCATGTCCTTTGCAGAGACATGCATGAAGCTGGAAACCATCATTATAAGCAAACTATCACAAGGACAGAATACCAAACACAGCATGTTCTCACTCATAGGTGGGAGTTGAGCAACAATAACACATGGACACAGGGCGGGGAACATCACACACCGAGGATGGTCAGGGGTGGGGCGCTGTTGGCAGGATAGCATTAGGAGAAATACCTAAAGTAAATCACAAGTTGATGGGTGCAGCAAACCAACATGGCACATATACACCTAGGTAACAAACTTGCACGTTGTGCACATGTACCCTAGAACTTATAGTATAATAAAAAAACAACTAGAAAAAAAAAAAAGAATTGAAGGGAGGGAGAGGGGATGGATTGAAAAACTAACTGTTGGGTACTATGCTCAGTACCTGGGTGAGGCGATTAATCATATCCTGAACCTCAGCATCACACATTATACCCAGGTAACAAACCTGGACATGTACCTCCTGAATCTCAAGTAAAAGTTGAAATTATTTTTTTAAAATGAATATAATTCTTAAGTGTTCAGCTCAGGAAAGTTTCAAAAGTTGAACATGTTTATGTAACTGGCATTCTACATCAAAAAATAGAACATTATCAGGACTGTAAAAG
>NW_016851452.1:0-812 GCF_001698545.2 Rhinopithecus bieti | reverse complement strand
CTCTGAGATGAATTCACAAATCACAAAGCAGTTACTCAGAAAGTTTCTTTCTTGATTTTTCTGAAGAGATTTCCTTTGTCACCATAAGCTTCAATGCACTCCGAAATATCCCATTGCATATTCCAAGAAAACAGTGTTTGCGAACTGATCAATAAGAAGAACACTGTAACTCTGTGAGATGAATTGACACAACACAAAGCAGTTTCTCAATAGGTTTCTTTTTGTTTTCACCTGATTATATGTCCTTTGTCACCATAGGCTGCAATGCACTCCAAAATATCCCATTGCATATTCCAAGAAAACAATGTTAACAAACTGCTCAATAAAAACAACTGCGCAACTCTAAGAGATGAATTCACACAAAACAAGGCAGTTTCTCAGAAAGATTCTCTCTAGTTTTAACTGAGAATATGCCCTTTTCAACATAGGCCTCAATGCGCTCCCAAATATCCCTTTGAAGATTCCATGAAAAGAGAATTAGCAAACTGCACCATGAAAAGAAAGTTGTATCTCTGTGAGTGGAATTCACACATACTGAAGAACTTTCTCAGAAAGATTCTTTCTAGTTTTTATCTGAGGATATTTCCTTGGTCACCATACGTTTCAATGTGATCCAAAATATCCCTTCTCAGATCCTCCAAAAACTGTGCTACCAAACTGATCCATGGAAAGAATCATGTAACTCAGTGAGAATAATTAATACATCACAGAGCGTTTTCTCAGAAAGTTTGTTTCTAGTTTTTATATGAGGATATTTCCTTTGTCATCATAACCTTCAATATGTTCTGAAATATCACACTGCAGATTCCAAG
>NW_016851451.1:0-807 GCF_001698545.2 Rhinopithecus bieti | reverse complement strand
ACAAAGAAAAAATGAATTCTGAGATGCAGGAATCATCTGAAAATTTGGGAACACAAATACTGACTTTTAAAACAAATTTAAATATTTGATTTAACAATTAAAAAAATGTATACCACTTTGATTTTCCCATCAATCTATTTTGTTTGGGTATCTATTTATCCTGACAAAATTCTTTGCATAGCTAACCATTAGCCAGGTTCCCAAGCCTCTTCTAGACCCACTGGCAACTTTGTAAAACAGATTTAGCAAAGAACCCAGCTAAAGAATCCAGCTAATCCAAACAATATCTGATCATCGTCAGATCACCATACCTCATTAGATGTCTCATCCTTTATCCCCAGGTGATGACTGATCACCCTGGCCTATCTTCAGTTACAATCTTATTAGGTCAGCTTATCCAAAATTCTCGTTACCTTTGATATTTCCTCTTAGTGATTTTCCATCCATTGACCTTTACCCTTCCTCTTGGCTATAAATTCCCATTTGCCCATGCTATCTATATTAGGAGTTGAGCCCAATCTCTCTCCTGTACAATGGTCTTTATACCTATCACAATGGTCCTGAATAAAATCTTTCTTCTGGTTCTTTAAGAATTCTCATTGAAGATTTTTTTTTTTTTTTTTTTTTTTAACAATTCCCTATTCTGTTCTATGCCATTTGGATGGATTTCTATCTTAGATGGCATTGAAAATGCCAAATAGAGAAAGATAAATACTAGATATTGAGTTTTAAAGATCAGTGGAAAACTTTAGCTTAAGATCGAATCATGCATTTATTGATATAATTATTCAAAATATTCACTGTGTA
>NW_016851450.1:0-812 GCF_001698545.2 Rhinopithecus bieti | reverse complement strand
GGTAGAGAAAGGGATGAATCCCATAAGTTTTGGTATGTTGTGCATTCATTTTAATTTTCTCAAGGTATTTTATGTCTTTTGTTATTTCTTTTTTGCCCCATTGTTTGTTTAAGCATGTGCTATGCAATTTCCACATATTTGTAAATTTGCCAGATTTTCTTGTTATTGATTTTGGATTTGACTATAATGTACCTTGATGTGAATATCTTTGAGTCTATCTACCTAGAACTCATTTACCTTCTTAGATACATAGATTCATATCTTTTATCAAAGTTGAGACATTTTTGGCCATTTTTTCTTCAAATATTATTTCTGTCTCTTTCTCCTTGTCTTCTCCTTCTGATATTCTATTAAAAACTAGGCATATGTTGGTATGCTTGATAATACCTTTCCAGTCTCTTAGTCTCTGTTTATTTTTCTTTTTTTCTTACTTCTTTCTGCATTTCTGTTCCCAAGACTTGATCATCTCAGTTGACTTATTTTCAAGTTTGTTGACTTCCCTTTTTGCCTGCTCAAATCTGCTGTTGAACTCCTTCAGTGAGTGTTTTATTCATCATTGCATTTTTTGATTCCATAATTTCTATGTGGTTTCTTTGAATAATTTCTTTATTAATGTTCTCCATGTGGTGAGATATTACTCTTCTGGTTTTCTTGTTTTTTTGTCCATGGATTTCTTCAGTTCTTTGAGAATACTTAAAATAAGGGGACATATTTTCTTGTTGCCTTACATCTTCATACTTTTTTTTTGTTGAAAAGTGTACATTTTAAGCCGGGCGCGGTGGCTCAAGCCTGTAATCCCAGCACTTTGGGAG
>NW_016851449.1:0-2178 GCF_001698545.2 Rhinopithecus bieti | reverse complement strand
AGTGGGGAGGGGTGTGTGTGTGTGGGTAGGGGGCGGGAGGTGAGGGGCGGGCTTAAGGCTTCGTGGAGTAGGTTGAAAGAACGGAAAAAGTTTGTAGAAGGCTTGCGGGAGAAAGGTTTTCCAGGCAGGAAATGCTTTCTAAGGATTAAGAGGGAGCGGACTGTCGCATTCAAAGTGTGCTCAGGTTTAATCGAGAGTTTAGAGTAGGGACTTCACAAAGACGCATTTCATCTGAGTTTCCCTGAAAGCTAGAATGCTGGGTGGTATCAGCTGGGATCCTGTCTTTTACAGCTTTGTATCAAGCAAACTCTTAGCATTGTGTCTTGAATGCATGTCATGTGCAGCCTCCGTTTATGTGCAATTGAGCTCTTGGGTGGGGACATCTTAAGGCTGTTTATGTTTCTTTTTCATTTGTTGTTGCTTTTTTTTTTTTTTTTGGAGACAGTCTCGCCCTGTCGCTCAGGCTGGAGTGCAGTTGCACGGTCTCAGTTCACTGCAACCTCCGCTTCCCGAGTCAAGCGATTCAGTTGCTTCTGCCTACGGAGTAGCTGGGACTACCGGCGCGCGTTACCACGCCCAGATAATTTTTTGTAGTTTTAGTTGAGATAGTGGTCTCGCTGTGTTGGCCAGGCTAGTCTCAAACTGCTGGCCTCAAGTGATCTGCCCTCCTCAGCCTCCCAGAGTGTGTTGTTATCTATTGATTTGCAGCTTGTTAGTTGCTAGTGGAGTTTACAATTACCACAAATGTGAATGTAATCTATTAGAAAATGTTGCCTTTATGAATAGAGCCGGTGCCTGATGTTCCTGTTTGGTTAGTATATTGAGCGTTTCTAAACCAAATAGGAGTCCTACTTTCCTGGAAATTACTGGAGAACTTTTAGATCTTAAAATAATCCGATAGGCAGTTCAATTTGTACATGAGAACGTTTTGTCTTTTTCTTAAACACTGTTAATGAATCGGATAGGAAGTTTTAGCATTTAATTGCTCTATGAGGATTATTTCATATCTTCCCCGGGGTTTTGCTTTCTTGCTTTTTCTTTTGAGACAGGGTCTTCCTATGTTGCCTAAGCTGGTCTGGAACCCCTGGGCTCAAGCAGTCTTCCTGCCTGGGCCTCCCGAAGTGCTGGGATTACAGGAGTGAGGCACCATGCTGGGCCAAGTCCTTTTTTTTTCTTTTCTCCTTTCTCTCTTCTTTCTCTTTCTTTTATAAAAGTGTTTCATTTGTTGTGATGAGCTTGACTTTAATGAAGATATCTTTGCTGAGGCTGATAATGCTAAGAAAATTATTTTGTAAAATCAGATGTTTTGTAAAACAAATGGTTACTTATGGGTGGAATTTCATCACTTTTGAGCATCAACTTTGCATTTTCAGGGTAAACTTGCTGGATGTGTGAGTTGTGACTAAAGAGTAATGTTTGATTAGTAACCAATGACACTGAACAATAGTTTTCTTACTGACAGAAAGAGGCACTTTTTTTTTTTTTTTTTTTTGAGACGGAGGCTTGCTCTGTCGCCCAGGCTGAAGTGCAGTGGTGCGATCTCAGCTCACAGCAACCTCTACCTCCCAGGTTCAAGCAATTCTCCTGCTTCAGCCTCCCAAGTAGCTGGGATTACAGGCATGCGCCACCACGACCGGCTTATTTTTGTATTTTTAGTTGGGGGGTGGGGTGAGGTGGGTTTTGCCGTGTTGGCCAGGTGGGTCTCAAACTCCTGACCTCAGGTGATCCTCCTGCCCCAGCCTCCCAAAGTGCTGGGATTACAGGTGTGAGCCACTGTGCTGGCCAGAAAGACGCACTTTTAAAAATGCTGGTGTTAGACTTCGTAAGTGATCTTTGTAGGATTTTCTTTTTAAAACCATCTTTTAAAGTTTTATCTATTTGTTAATTTTATTCGTGACAGACAGCTCTGACGATCTTTCTAGGATTTTTTTTTTTTTTTGAGACGGAGTTTCGCTCTTGTTTCCGAGGGTGGAGTGCAATCTAGTGATCTCGGCTCACCGCAACCTTCGTCTCCCGGGTTCAAGAGATTCTCCTGCATCAGCCTCTCTAGTAGCCGGGATTACAGGCATGCGCCAGCACGCCCGGCTAATTTTGTATTTTTAGTAGAGAACAGGTTTTCTCCAAGTTGGTCAGGCTGGTCTCAAACTGGCGACCTCAGGTGATCCGCCTGCCTCGGCC
>NW_016851448.1:0-623 GCF_001698545.2 Rhinopithecus bieti | reverse complement strand
CCTGTCTCTATTAAAATAGAAAAATTAGCCCGACATGGTGGCACATGCCTGTAATCCCATCTACTTGGGAGGCTAAAGCAGGAGAACCCAGGAGGCAGAGGTTGCAGTGAGTGGAGATTGTGCCACTACATTTCAACCTGGACAAAAGAGTGGGACTGTCTTTAAAAAAAAAAAAAAGAAAGAAAGAAAGCACCAAGTGCTGGTGGCTCTTTTTAAATACTCGCTTAGTGAATTCATTCATGAGCCAGGTACTGTTCTAGGTGCCTCTGTGTGTTTTGTTTTGTTTTGAGTCAGAGTCTTGCTCTCTCACTCAGACTGGAGTGTAGTGGTACAATCATGGGTCACTGCAGCTTCGACCTCCTGGGTGCAAATGATCGTCCTACCTCAGCCTCTTGTGTAGCTGGGACCACAGGTGTGCACCACCATGCCTAGCTAATTAAAAAAAAAAAAAATGCAGTAGTGGCAGGTCTTGCTCTCTATGTTGTCCAGGTTGGTCTCAGACTCCTGGGCTCAAGCAATCCTCCTGTCTCTGCCTCTCAAAGTGCTGGGATTACAGGCATGAGCCACTTCACCCAGCCGCTTCTGTTTTGTTTTTTTTTTGTTGTTTGTTTGTTTGTTTTGAG
>NW_016851447.1:0-1429 GCF_001698545.2 Rhinopithecus bieti | reverse complement strand
TCAAGTAGAAAGGGTTTGGAAGTTAGAAAATACCCATTTTGTTGTCATAACATATATTGAAGACATCTTAGCAGTATTCGCCACAATGAAGTTGACATCATTACGAAGAAGTTGTTTGATGGCTGATACTGGTTCACATAGTTCCAGGAATGAAGAAGTGGGTGCCGAATGGAGATGAGGAAACAACTGAAGCAGCGAGAGAGATTTGCAGGGCATCTCCTGGGGCTCGTAGAAAACGAGGAACTTACCCAACCGGGTGTGCTGAAAGCATCCTGCCACAGGCTGGTGCCACTTACTAGAGGTTCTGGAATTTGAAGCAAGTCCTAAGAAGATGTTTCATCTTTCTTCACGTTTCGCTCTTGCTCAGCTGAGAAGCAGCAGCAGATATTAGGCCTGCTGGCTCAGCGGTCTTGGTGCTTGGAATTTCAGGCACACACACCCGCTCAGGACCTGGCGGCAACACATGTATAGAAAAAAAACATTCATTGTTAACCAAACGGCGCAAATGTGTGAATGTTTCAGTGAGAAAAGGTTTATCTTTGCTCCATCCACTTCGTGTCATTAGGTGTTCGTGATCAGATGCCGTGGCCGTCATTCCTGGCGGCGTGGCCCATGCGCCCCTGCGCTCTGCGTGTCAGTACTGGCTGTTTTCTGCCCGGAGGCCAACCTCCTCTTCATACGCTGTCAAGCTCTATTCTACAGACTTACTACATTCACATAGAAAGAAAACAGCATCTTCAGGCTGGGCAGGGTGGCTCGCAGGGAGGCCAAGGCGGGAGGACATTTGAGGTTAGGAGTTTGAGACCAGACCATGGCCAACGTGGTAAGACCTTATCTCTAGTAAAAACACAAGAATTAACCAAGCATCCTGGCGCACGCCTGTCATCCCAGCTACTCGGGAGCTGAGGCAGGAGAATCGCTTGAACCTAAGAGGCGGAGGTTGCAGTGGGCCAAGATCGCACCACTGTACTCCGGCCTGGGCAACAGAGTGAGACTCTCTCAAAAAAAAAAAAAAGAAAGGAAACAGCATCTTCATACTTGCATATGGTAAAAAAAAATCCATTCTTGGCAGCAGACCTTCCTGAGTCGGAAGCGCTACTCTCTGGAGCCGCAGGCACTGCCTGGGTCTGTCTGGCTTCCCCTGAACGGAGCACTGAAGGCTCCAGGAAGGCGCTTTAGTCAGACTGCAGACCCTGAGCCTTTGGTGACAGTTCCCTTTCCTGCTGGAATTTGTTTTTTGGGGAGATACAGTCTTAGCTTTGTCACCCAGGGTAGATGGGGCGCGTGTTGTGATCATGGCTCACAGCAGCCTTGACCTTGGCGCATGTTGTGATCACAGCTCACAGCAGCCTTGACCTCCTGGGCTCAAGTGATCCTCCTACCTCAGCCCCTAAGTAGCTGGGACTGCAGGCATGTGCCACCATATTCA
>NW_016851446.1:0-576 GCF_001698545.2 Rhinopithecus bieti | reverse complement strand
GGAATTGAAGGAGAAGTGTGTGTGCGAGTGAGTGTGTGTGTGGAATGGGGAAGTGTGTACGTGTTTGTGAGTGTGTGTGTGGAATGGGGGAAGTGTTTTGTGTGTGGAATTGGGTGTGTGTGTGTGAGAGTGTGTGTGTGGAATGGGGAAGTGTGTATGTGTGTATGGAACTGAGGAGAATGTATGTGTGTGGAATGGGGGAAGTGTCTACGTGTTTGAGTGTGTGTGTTGAATTGAAGGGAAGTGTGTATGTGTTTGAGTGTGTGTGTGTGTGTGGAATGGAGGGAAGTATGTTTGAATGTGAGTGTGAGTCTTTGAGTGTGTGTGTTTGTGGGATGAGTGTGTGTGGGATGAGTGTGTGTGGGATGAGTGTGTGAGTGTGTATGGGATGAGTGTGTGGTGTGTTGAGTGTGTGAGTGTGTGTGAGATGAGTATGTGTGTATGGGATGAATGTGTGAGTGTTGAGTCTGTGTGGGATGAGTGTGTTTGGAGGATGAGTGTGTGTGTGTGGGATGAGTGTGGGGGGGATGAGCGTGTGTTTGTGTGTGATGAGTGTGTGATGAGTGTGTGTGTGCG
>NW_016851445.1:0-1431 GCF_001698545.2 Rhinopithecus bieti | reverse complement strand
GATTACAGGCTTGAGCCACCGCACCCGGCCCAGAATTATGGGTTTCAATTAGTGAGTATATAACTGAGAGTCGAGAAGACTCTCTACTCTCTGGCCCAGCGTTAGAAAGTTGATATTCTTTCTCTCTTAGGTAAAAACGGCATCAGCTCATCTCTTCTTATCGGACATCAGTTAGTCTACATTTCTCTGCTTCTCCTTCAACTGGGTGTGGCCAGGAGACTTTTTGCTGATTTTGTGTGAGAAGTGATATATACCATTTGCAGGTGTGGCCCATGAAAACCCCTCACGCTTCACTCTCCTCATTTCCATCCTGTTCCAATGGAATGCTGAAGGCCAGGGCAACCCTGAGAGCTGCATGAACATGGCAGAGCTGCTGGAAACCCGGTTCCTCAATGAACTTGGAGAAGAGCCCTCCTACCCCATTCCCACCTGACTGACTTGAACCCGCATTGGAATGTTAGTGAAGGAGAAAGAAAGGTTTATGGTGTTAAGCTACAGACATTTGGGGTTGGTTTGTTGCAGCAGTTAGACAACCTTAACCAGTACAGATACTGGTACTGAAATGGGATGCTTATCACAAAAATCTGTTATAACACTGGTTTGGTGGTCAAGAAGGAGACTGATCTGGGAGGCTGGAAAAGTGGAGACCTATGTTATTCGGGGGGCAAAACATCTGAAAAACTGCCTCCTGTGGCAACTTGGATGGTTGGCTATATTAACTACATAACCTGAATCTCTGGCCTAAGAGAAGAGTTGAAAACTCAAGTCAGTGTGCTGTTACAAGCATTACAAGAAAGACCTAGCTGGGTGTGGTGGCTCACGCCTATAATCCTAGCACCTTGGGAGGCGAAGGGGGAGGGTCACTTGAGGTCAGGAGTTTGAGACCAGCCTGGCCAACATGGTGAAACCCCCGTCTCTTCTAGACGAAACAACCCTAAACGTAGGAAATAATTGGCTGGTTATAAGCAAAAATGAAAAGAGTGAATCAAAATACCTGGGACCTCGAGGGTTGTAAAAAATGAATTTCCTTCGAGATCCCAGATAAGAGCTAAGTTTGAAACAGGCTTTGAATACCAAGGCCCAGTAAGACTCAGCCCTGCAGCAAAAATCATCTGTTGGGGTTTTCCCATTCAAATATACTTCAGATGAAGTCAAGGCAGGTGTCTCTGAGAATGAACTAGAAGTGAGAAGCAAAATTAATCAGCCTTGAGAACTGTGTAGAGGCATGAATTGCTAGTGTGGTTACTGGCACGCAGAAATGGCTGCAAGTGAATAATCGGAAGTCTACCAAGTAAATTGTTTTCCCAAATTAACCACACACTCAGGTTTTAAAAGCCACTGACTCTTTTCCAAGGTTTTAGACAACCCTCGGGTCCCCAGACTTGCACCAAGCAGTAAGCTAGCTAGGAAGGCCGTGCCACCTCCCAAGAG
>NW_016851444.1:0-422 GCF_001698545.2 Rhinopithecus bieti | reverse complement strand
TTATCGGCTGGGCGCAGTGGCTCATGCCTGTAATCCCAGCACTTTGGGAGGCCGAGGTGGGCAGATCACCTGAGGTCGGGAGTTTGAGACCAGCCTGGCCAACATAGTGAAACCCTGTCTCTCCTAAAAATACAAACATTAGCTGCATGTGGTGGCACACGACTACAATCCCAGCTACTCAGGAGGCTGAGGTAAGAGAATCGCTTGAACCCAAGAGGTGGAGGTTGCAGTGAGCCGAGATCATGCCACTGCACTCTAGCCTGGGCAACAGAGCAAAACTCCATCTCAAAAAAAAAAAAAGTTCCTCTTTCTTAATAACAGTCGCGAAAGACCTGAGGCCAGACTATAGCGCGCTGTTGGTGAGAGAAAGTTTTGGGTTTTTTGTTTTGTTTTGTTTTTTAGTTTGGTTCAGGGTGACTGTA
>NW_016851443.1:0-621 GCF_001698545.2 Rhinopithecus bieti | reverse complement strand
GGAAATATCCTCAGATACAAACTAGAAAGAACCTTTCTGAGAAACGTCTTTGTGATGTGTAAATTCATCTCACAGAGTTACACCTTTCTTTTCATGGAGCAGTTTGGTAACAGTGCTTTTGTGTATTTTGCAAAGGGATATTCAGGTGCACATAGCCTCCATGGTGAAAAGGAAATATTTTCAGGTAAAACTGGAGAGAAAGTTTCTGAGAAACTCCTTTGTGATATGTGCATTCATCTCACAGTGTCACATTGTTCTTTTCATTCAGCAGTTTTCTAACACTGCTTTTGTGGAACATGCAGTAAGATATTTGTGAGTGCATTGAAGCCTATGGTGACAAGGAAAATAGCCTTAGACAAAATTAGAAAGAAGTTTTCTGAGAGACTGCTTTGTGATTTGTTCATTTATCTCACAGAGTTTAATGATTCTACTCATGGAGCAGTTTGGTAGCACTGTTTTTGGGGAATCTGAGAAGGGATATTTTGGATTGCATTGAAGCCAATGGTGACAAAGCAAATGTCCTCAGGTAAAAATTAGAAAGACGCTTTCCTAGAAAGTTCTTTGTGATGTGTGAATTCATCTTACAGAGTTACAACTTTCCTTTCCTGGAGCAGTTTGCTA
>NW_016851442.1:0-1828 GCF_001698545.2 Rhinopithecus bieti | reverse complement strand
GACCCAAAGAATTCCTTTGTTCCTCTGTAACCTTACATATCCTGTATACATCGGGCTATAAAAGCAGGCACATGCATCATTCGGGGCCCTCTTGTATGTTGTGGAATGGAGGGACCAAGTTCGAACTTGCAGTAAAGATCCTTGCCGCTTGGCTTTGACTCTGGACTCTGGTGGTCTTCTTTGGGGAATAAACGGTCTGGGCATAACAGAGAGCATATTATGTCTGATACCAATTGCTAACAGTGATATAAAAATGCATGTCCGAAGAAAGAAATCTGAAAGCATGAATAGGCCTTTAATTGTTTTCAAGAAAAAAATACAAGTAAGTCTCTTACTGGGAAAAATATTTACATTTAACCTTGTAAGTCATTTTAATGGTTCGCGTTTAACTGAAATGTGAGGTATCTAAACCAGCAACTAAAAATATGCAGAAAGTTCTTACTGGAACAGGAAAATTATCAAAGAAACGAACAAGCAATCAGAGCATGTATAAGAGCATGGTCTGGTTTTTATTTGGTTTTGAAATCAAAACCACCCAAAGCAAACTACATTTCGAGCTTCTCAGTGATGACTGACTGTTGACTCCTTGCGTTCAGTTTCCAGTAATCTATTCCTTGGGCCTCCAGTAGGAAGCTGCTTTACCTTGAGGACAGAGCTCTGCCCTTGGCTGTACTGTACACAAACTGTGACTCTCAACAAGGTTACCTTTCTCAACCCCAGGTTCCTCCTCCGCTGTGTGTGAGGTTTTAATGCTCATCTCACAGGATTATACTGATGATTACAAGAGAGAGTGTAAATACTGGTGTGTAGTATGAACGTAAATGGCAGCCGCATTTTAAAATTTGAATCTGAATGTGCTCTTTCCATTCTCTCTTCCCCGAAGTCTCAAGTCTTCCCCTATTGTCTGTGCAAAAGATGACCAGATCCTTCCTCTTCAATGCAATTCAATTCATTTCAAATTCATTTCATTACATTGGCTGCTGAATATCTTCTCTTGCATAGAATACCCTCACTTCCAACTTGCATGTTTAAATCTAACTTCTTGTATTTACTCCCAAAACAACTTCATGCCCTATAGCCTCTTTTCCTCTAAGTGATAGAATTATCCTTTTCAGTTGCCTAAGGTCAACATTCTGGAGTTATCTTCAATTTCATCCTTTCATTCATTCATTCAACAAATATTTATTTTCCACTCTGTGTCATGCCACTTGTTAGCACTGAGAGCATACACAGTCATAAATAGCCCATACATTCAGATAAGAGGATAGTACTCTGCTTATTCAAACCACATCCAACCACTAGGTCATCTTCACTTTTTTCTTCCACTATACCTCTATCGGTTAAACTTTCTTTTCAGCTTCCTCTGTCATCACCATTATCCAAGCCCTCAACCATAGGGATAGTCAAAAATCAACCTTTCCAGAATTTCAGTGAATCTTATATACTCCTGCCAGGCATGTGCACCTAAGATTATCTTCACACAGGACTTTCTTCCTGTCGCCTTAGCAGTTAGCTTACACTCTCTACCCTCTACAATGCACCAAAATGACTTTTCCATTCTTATCTCCAACACAAATATGTGTAACGCTCCTGTCCCTGGGTCTTATTTAGGGATTTTTTTTTTTATTCTGTTGGTTTGACTCAAATCTCTCCCTTCTGTTTCCACAACACAAAGAATGTTGTTTTCTCCATTCTTGAAAACTTTGTCCATCAATAAGACCAGATCTATTATCCTTCTTCCCTAAAGCCTAATACAGCACTCGCAGCCAGGGACTGATACACTCACTCATTCTGACCTATGTTTTATATTATTGGAAAAAACAATCTT
>NW_016851441.1:0-624 GCF_001698545.2 Rhinopithecus bieti | reverse complement strand
GTGATAGAGACAGGAATGGAGATTTGGGAGACTTAGATTCTTCAGCAGCCACATCTGCTAGCTTGTATGACAAATCTCCTCCCTTTAAAATCTCAAAATATCATCCTGTCTGATGTTTATAATGTTGTAAAAGGCTGAACACCAAAGACATAAAATAATTGTTTGACTTAGATGCAAATCAGGCTTCATCAACTCACTATGCTTCCAAGTGTACAGTATAGTACATGCACATGAGAGCATTAGTTTCTTTTATCTTACAGGTGTATTTTCAAGGTTACTTTCAATACATGTATGATAAAAGGTACTTTAAAATGTGGTATGGAAAGGGACAGAGCAAGAGGTAAAATCTGGACCTTCTGACAACAAATGAATAGCTGTAGGTCTTGGGCAAGTCACCCATCATAGGGATGATTTTATATTTTTATCAAGTGATAAATTGCTGTTTACTCACATAGGGAGGATTACTCACATAGGGAGGATACTTAGCAAAGTAAAATATAGAGCATACGTAAATTTCAAATAAAGATTTGATACTTTTTAGAATAAGTATGTCCCATCTAATAAGTGCAACCTTCCCCTGATATTTCTAAACCCATCCTGTCCAGGCTGTTTTGGGACCCATTG
>NW_016851440.1:0-625 GCF_001698545.2 Rhinopithecus bieti | reverse complement strand
ATATCCGTTGAATAACCTAATATTTCTCTTCTTTTTGCGGGATATAGAAGACTTAGATCACTATGAGATGAAAGAAGAGCCTATGAGTGGGAAACAGTTGGAGGATGAAGGACTGAAAAAGAAAATTGGGCAATATTAGAGAAAATTAGGAAGACTGAAAGGTACCATTTAAATGTGGAAGCATGTATAAATATCTGGAGCCTGGACCTTTTGGTTAAGTAATTATAGTTAATACCAGGCAATTCATGAACATGCCAATCTCAGCTGCTCTCCTCCTCCATTCCTGAGTTAGTGGTGGATTCAGTCATATGGTTATTGGTTTTGAGACAGGGTCTTGCTCTGTCACCTGGGCTAGAGTGCGGTGGCACAATCATAGTTCACTGTAATTAGCCTTTATCTCCCAGGCTACAGCAGTCCTCCTGCCTCAGCTTCCCAAGTGTCTCAGACTATAGGCATGTGCCACCACACCAAGCTAATTTTTTTGATTTTTAGTAGAGATGGAGTCTCACTGTGTTGACCATGCTGGTCTTGAACACCTGAGTTCAAGCAGTCCTGCTACCTTGCCCAGACCAAGTGCTGGGATTACAGACATGAGCCACCATGCCTAGCCACACTCATATGCTTT
>NW_016851439.1:0-814 GCF_001698545.2 Rhinopithecus bieti | reverse complement strand
TTTTTTTATTTCTAGCTTGGCTTGAAACTATGCTGAATGATTGTGTTCTAATAAGGGATTAAGATGAAAATCCTATTTTGGTTGCTAGTAAAATATGTTTGTGTATTAATCAGGCTATTTTAGAGTGTTAATTGGTATTCTCTGTAGGTATTTCTCTGATGCTGCCCTTGTGAGAGGTGGCTTCTTTGGTGATATAATTTCAAGAATTTCACAGAGCTTTCCAATTCCATTAGATTCACAACACACTAAACACGGGAGACTCACACACATAACCACACACATACACTCACACACGTTCATAAGCACACATGCAGCCCCCAGTTAGGGGAGGGCTGTAGCACCACCCTGAAGCACATGCTTCTTTGCTATTCAATTACATTGTGAATTTGTTTCTCCCAGGAAAAGTGTGTTACTACATAATGTGTGACAAAAGTCTAAAACTGCAAATTTAATGAGGCATAGACTAAGGCATGCTGTGAAAGGAAGACCATGGACTTTGGAATCAGACAGATCTGGGTTTCAATCTTCACTTCACTCACTGGGAGATCCTTGAGGAAGTGTTAATAACATACTAGAGATCTGATTCCTCAATACCAGAAGTCTAAAGCATCGAGTACGGAACCATACACATAACTGGGACTTCAAAAGATGGTGGTCCTTCTTCCCATTCAATTGCTTAAATTCATATAGCTTCTGGGGTAGATGCAGTGAAAAGATCACAGGATGTCTGAAAAAAGGGGAGTAAGTAACCCCAGTGGAACCTGGCAAGTCAGAAACAGATTCTAATATATATATATGAATTATATATATTATA
>NW_016851438.1:0-624 GCF_001698545.2 Rhinopithecus bieti | reverse complement strand
AACAGAAAACTAAACACCGCATATTCTCACTCATAGGTGGGAAGTGAACAATTAGATCACTTGGACTCTGGAAGAGGAACATCACACACTGGGGCCTATCATGGGTGGTGGTGGGGCGGATTGCATTGGGAGTTATACCTGATGTAAATGACGAGTTGATGGGTGCTGACGAGTTGATGGGTGCAGCACACCAACATGGCAGAAGTATACATATGTAACAAACCTACACGTTATGCACATGTACCCTAGAACTTGAAGTATAATAATAATAATAATAAAAGAAAATTTAAAAAATTGAGAGAAGCAAAACAAAGAAAATGATACTTGCACTTAAGGTCTGTATTACTTTAGCTGTTTATTTCTAAGCATATATAAAACTCAGACACAGACATGTACATGTACACAGACTCAAACATGTAGTTGGGTCTTAAATAATTTATCTATGACTGATCTGTAATCTGCTGTGATGGATTTATAGTTTGAATTATGTCATTCATTTTAAGACAATTTTTACAATAGTCATTTAATGGACCAATTATGTATCTATTAGTCATCTATTCTGTCTGGCTACAGTACAATATATTGTGACATTTATAGTTTTACCCTTTTTTCCTGAATATGAGA
>NW_016851437.1:0-1207 GCF_001698545.2 Rhinopithecus bieti | reverse complement strand
CTTCCAAATATCACTTTGCAAATTCCACAAGAACAGTCTTAGCGAACGGCTTCTTGAGGGAAAGGTGGGGCTCTGTGAGATGAATTCACAGATCACTAAGAAGTTTCTCAGAAAGCTTCTTTCTCTTTTTTATCGGAGGATATTTCCTTTGGCCCTATAGTCCTCAAAAGGATCCGAAAGATCAGTCCTCAGAACCCTCAAAAACACGGCTAGTAAACGGCTCCATGAAATACAGGTGTAACTCCATAAGTTGAATTCACACATCACAAAGCAGTTTCTCAGAAGGCTTCTTTCTCGGTTGAGCTAAACTTATTTGTGGTCTCGGAGAGTCACCGTGTGTCTTATTGCAGATTCCGCGAAAACACTGTTAGCAAGCTTCTCAGTGAAAACAACGATGAGAGCCTGTGAGCTGAATTCACCCATAACAAAGAAGTTTCTGAGAAGGCTTCTCTGCAGATTCGTCTGAGGATATTTCCTTATTCACCATGGTGTTCAACGATATCCAAGATATCACTTCTGAGATTCCACAAAGTCAGTGCTAGCAAATCCTCCAGGAAAGAGTGGTGTAACACTTTGAAATGAATTCACACATCACAAAGCAGTTTCTCAGAAAGCTTCATTCCGGTTTTTCTCGGAAGAGATTTCCTTTGTCCTTGTACTCTTCAAACCCATCCGAAATATCAGTTCTCAGAATCCACAAACACAATGCTAGCAAACTGCTGCACTAAATAGTTTTGTAACTCTGTGAGATGAAGTCACATATCAGAAAGCAATTTCTCAGAAACCTTCTTTCACTTTTTTTCTGAGGATATTTCCTTGGTCTCTGTAAGCTGCATAGTGCTAGGAAGTATCCTACTGCAGATTTCAAGAAAACTGCGTTAGGAAACTGATCCCTGAAAAGTGTAACTCTGTGAGTTGCATTCATATGTCACAATGCAGTTTCTCAGAACGCTTCTTTCCACTTTTTATCTGAGGATATTTCCTTTTCCACCATAGGCGTCAATGTGCTCCCAAATAACACTTTGCAGATTCCGTGAAAACAGTGTTAGCAAACTGCTTCCTGAAGACTAAGGTGTAACTCTGTGAGATGGATTCACATATCACAAAGAAGTTTCTCACAAAGCTTCTTTCAAGTTTCTAGCTGAGGATATTTCCTTTGTCACTGTAAGCTGCATAGCACTAAGAAGTATCACATTGCAGAATTCAC
>NW_016851436.1:0-820 GCF_001698545.2 Rhinopithecus bieti | reverse complement strand
TTTTTTTTTTGAGGTGGAGTCTTTCCCTGTGGTCCAGGTTGGAGTGCAATGGCACGATCTCCGCTCACTGCAACTTCCGCCTCCTGGGTTCAAACGATTCTCCTGCCTCAGCCTCCTAAGTAGCTGGGATTACAGGTGCCCGCCACCACACCCGGCTGATTTTTGTGTTTTTAGTAGAGATGGGGTTTCACCATGTTTGCCAGGCTGCTCTCGAACTCCCGATCTTGTGATCTGCCAGCCTTGGCATCCCAAAGTGGTGGGATTACAGGCGTGAGCCACCACTCCTGGCCATGGTATGATTCTATCTATATACAGTTAAAAGGCAAGCAAACCAATCTACAGCTATGGAAATCAGAACAACCATTGCCTCTGGGTGTGTGTGTGCAGGGCATGGACATTGGCATCAAAGGGCACAAAGGAATTTCCAGGGGTGATGCAAATGCTCTGTATCCTGCTTTGGGTTACAGAAGTATATATATTTATCAAAACTCATTAAACTGTAAACTGAAGAGATGTGCTTTTTATTGTGTATGAAATATATCTCAAAGAATAATATGATCTTATGCTTTTGTAACTTGGCTGCTCAAAAAAGACAGTTTCAAGAATCAAGTCCAATGAATCATTTTATTTTCTTTCTAGCTTCCTTCACTTCTCCTGGATCATACTCAAAGCTCATGTATGTTATTAATGAGAGAGGTTATCACACATGCCTCCCTATAGGACTCTTATTTTACATGTTATTTTATGATCTTACATATTTCATTTTCAAGCCTACATCAAATTAGAAGTAGCTGAAACGTACAATGTGGCACATTGGTGA
>NW_016851435.1:0-1206 GCF_001698545.2 Rhinopithecus bieti | reverse complement strand
CTAGCCAATTTTCCCAGCACCATTTAATAAATGGTGCTGGGAAAATTATCTTTGTTTTTACTGCATTTGCTTTTGGGTTCTTGGTCATGAATCCTTGCCTAAGCCAACGTCTAGAAGGACTTTTCCAATGTTATCTTCTAGAATTTTTACAGTTTCAGGTCTTAGATTTAAGTCCTTCATCCATCTTCAGTTGATTTTTTTAATAAGATGAGAGATGAGGATCCACCTTTATTTTCCTACATGGGATAATTGGCTCCCAGCACCATTTGTTGAATAGGGCATCCTTTCCCCACTTTGTTTTTGTTTGCTTTGTCAAAGATCAGTTGGCTGTAAGTATTTGGGTTTATTTCTGGGTTCTCTATTCTTTCCATTGGTCTATGTGCCTATTTTTATGCTAGTACCATGCTGTTTTGGTGACTGTGGCCTTAAAGGAAATAATCAAGATCAGAGCAGAACTAAATGAAATTAAAACAAACAAACAAAACACTATAAAAGATAAAAGAAACAAAAAGTTGATTCTTTGAAAAGATAAATAAAATTGATAGACCATTAGCAAGATTCACCAAGAAAAGAACAGAGAAAACTCAAATAACCTCAATGAGAGACGAAATGGGAGATATTACAACTGACACCACAGAAATACAAAAGATTATTCAAGGCTATTATGAATACCTTTACACGAATAAACTAGAAAACAGAAGAGATGGATAAATTTCTGGAAAGATACAACCCTCCTAGTTTAAATCAGGAAGAATTAGATACCCAGAACAGACCAATAACAAGTAGCAAAACTGAAATCGAAATACCAATGTTTATGGAAATAGCCACAGCCAGCATAATATTGAATGGGGAAAAGTTGAAAGCATTCCCTCTGAGAACTGGAATAGGAAAAGGATGCCCACTCTCATCACTTCTCTTCAGCATAGCACTGGAAGTCCTGCCAGAACAATAAGACAAGAGAAAGAAATAAAGGGCATCCAAATTGGTAAAGGGGAAGCCAAACTGCCACTGTTTGTTGATGATGATTGTAAACCTAGGAAACCTTAAAGACTCCTCCAAAAAGCTCCTAGAATGCATAAAATAATTCAGCAAAAGTTTTCGGATACAAAATTAATGTATACAAATCAGTAGCTCTCCTATACACCAACAGTGATCAAGCTGAGAATCAAATCAAGAACTCAACCCCTTTTATGATAGCTGCAAATA
>NW_016851434.1:0-1825 GCF_001698545.2 Rhinopithecus bieti | reverse complement strand
CCTACTGAAGCCTCAGCAATGGTGGGCACCCCTCCACTAGCCTGGCTGCTGCCTTGCGGTTAGATTGCAGGCTTCTGTGTTAGCAATGAGGGAGGCTCCGTGGCTGTGGGACCCTCCCGGCCAGGTGTGGGTATAATCTCCTGGTGTGCCCGTTTGCTTAAAGCGCAGTATTGGGGTGGGAGTTACCCGATTTTCCAGGTGTTGTGTGTCTCAGTTCCCCTTGCTAGGAAAAGGGATTCCCATCCCCCTTGCGCTTCCCGGGTGAGGCGATGCCTCACCCTGCTTCAGCTCTCGCTGGTCGGGCTGCGGCAGCCTACCAGCACCGATTGTCTGGCACTCCCTAGTGAGATGACCCCAGTACCTCAGTTGAAAATGTAGAAATCCCTGGTCTTCTGTGTCGCTCACGCTGGGAGTTGGAGACTGGAGCTGTTCCTATTCGGCCATCTTGCTCCGCCCCCTTATGGGCTTATTTTTTATCTTTATATTCTCTTTGGTAAAATACCTGTTCCTATCTTTTGCTTATTTCTGATCAGGATAGGTCAGGGTTTTTGTTTTGATGTTTAGTTTTAGAGAATTCTTTATATATGCTTATCTATTGTCATATATGTGATTTGCAAATAGTTTCTCCAAGATTGCAGCTTAACTTCTCATTCTCTTCACATGCTCTTTCATAAGACAAAAGTTTTTAATTTTAATGATGTCCAATTTTCGAAGTTTTTTTTTTTTTGGATTTTTTTTTTTTTTTTTTTGGTGTGAATTTTAGGAATTTTCCTGGCCCCAAAAGCCAGTAATTTTATCTTTTTTTTAAAGTTTAATATTTTCTTTCACATTTAAGTCTGTGGACCATTATAAATAATTTTTGTATAAAAGTTTTGGGTTTGGACAAGGTGCATATTTTTTGTTTACAGATGTGCTATTGTTCCAGCACTATTTGTTGAAAGGCTTTAATTCCTCTCTTGAATTGCTCTTTGATATGTTTGTATGGGTCTTTCTATGGATTTTTTTCATGAACTTGATATTAAGTACTGAAGCGGGAGAGTTCCCTGACCCCTTCACAGGACTTGTGTCAGAGGTGTGGCTCACTTGCTTGGCTGCCTCATGTTCAAACTTTTCATGGGAGGGGAAGCACGCAGATGGGCAGGTGCAGGAGCCAGGGCAAGTGTGCTTAGGTCCTGGCAGGAGCAAACTCCATGAAGGCCCCATGGCAGCATCTGGGGCCGGGGATTGCCTGCAACTCCCAAAGCCCCAGTGGGCATGTTACAGTGCTGTTTTAGTTCTGCTGTTTGTGAATGACTGAGTGTTAAACCATCTCAGTGGTGAGTCAGTGTGGCAACCTTTTATTCCCTGCCCTTTTAGTACCCAGGTTCTTGTCCAGCATCCAGGAAGAATCAGGTCACTTAGACATGAAGAATGCTGAATGTGGGAATTTTATTGAGTGATAGAAATGGCTCCCAGTGGGATAGATGAAGAGCTGGAAAGAACAAAGCTGGAGGCATCATGCTACCTGACTTCAAACTATACTACAAGGCTACAGTAACCAAAAAAGCATGGTACTGGTACCAAAACAGAGATATAGACCAACAGAACAGAACAGAGCCCTCAGAAATAATACCACACATCTACAGCCATCTGATCTTTGACAAATCTGAGATAAACAAGAAATGGGGAAAGGATTACCTATTTAATAAATGGTGCTGGGAAAACTGGCTAGCCATATGTAGAAACATGAAACTGGATCCCTTCCTTACACCTTATACAAAAAATTCAAGATGTATTAAAGACTTAAATGTTAGACCTAAAATGATAAAAACCCTAGAAGAAAACC
>NW_016851433.1:0-1828 GCF_001698545.2 Rhinopithecus bieti | reverse complement strand
TGCCTATATTTTCTTCTAGGGTTTTTTATAGTTTTGGGTTTTGTGTTTATGTCTTTAATCCATCTTGAGTTGATTTTGTATATGGTGTAAGGAAGGGATGCCATTTCACTTTTCTGCATATGACTAGCCAGTTCTCCCAGTACCATTTATTAAATAGGGAATCCTTCCCCATTGCTCGTTTTGTTCAGGTTTGTTGAATATCTGATGGTTACAGGTTTGCAGTCTTATTTCCTAGGTTCTCCTTTCTGTTCCATTGCTCTATGTGTCTGTAATTGTATCAGTACCATGCTCTTTTGATTACTGTAGCTTTGTAGTATAATCTTTTTGCTTAAGATTGTATTGGCTATTTGGGATCTTTCTTGTTTCCATATGAATTTTAAAATAGTTTTTTTCTTATTATGTGAAGAATGACAATGTTAGTTTAATGATAAAAGCATTTATCTATAAATTTCACAATATTGATTCCTCCTATTCATGAGCATGGAAGTTTTTTCAATGGTTTGTGCCATCTCTAATTTCCTTGAGAAGTAGTTTATAGTTCTCCTTGAAGAGGTCCTTCACTTCCCTTGTTAGCTGTATTCATAGGCATTTTATTCTTTCTGTGGCAATTGTGAATCAGAGTTTATTCATAATTTGACTTTTGGCTTGCCTGTTGTTTGTGTATAGAAATTCTAGTGATTTTTTCACATTGGTTTTGTACCCAGAGACTTTGCTGAAGTTGCTTATCAGCTTAAGAAGCTTTCTGGCTGAGACAATGAAGCTTTCTAGATATAAAATCATGTTATCTGCAAATAAAGATAGTTTGACTTCCTATTTTCCTATTTGAATACCTTTATTTCTTTCTCTTCCCTGATTGCCCCGGACAGAACTTCCAACACTATGTTGAATGGAAGTTGTGTCTTGTTCTAGGTTTCAAGTTAAATGGTTCCTGCTTTTGCCCATTCAGTATGATACTGGCTGTGAGTTTACTACATATGAGATACGTTTCTTCAATACCTAGTTTTTTGAGAGTTTTAAACATGAAAGGATGTTGAATTCTATCAAAACTCTTTTCTGCATCTATTGAGATATTCTTGTGGTTTTTGCCTTTAGTTCTGCTTATATGATGATTGCATTTATTGATTTGCATATATTGAATCAACCTTGAATCCTGGAGATAAAGCCACTATGATCATCATGGATAAGCTTTATGATGTGCTGTTAAATTTGGTTTGCCATTATTTTATTGAGGATTTTTATATTGATATTCATCAAGGATATTGATCTGAAGTTTTTCTTGTTGTTGTGTCTCTGCCAGGTTGTGTTATCAGGATGATATTGGCCTCATGTAATGAATTAGGGAGGAGTCCCTCCTCTTCAGTTGTTTGTAATAGTTTCAGTAGAAATGATACTAGATCTTCTTTGTACCTCTGGTAGAATTCAGCTGTGAATCTGTCTGGACCTGGGCTTTTTTGGGTTGGTAGGCTATTTATTACTGCCTCGATTTCAGAATATATTATTGGTCTATTCAGGGATTCAATTTCTTCTAGGTTCAGTTTTAGTAGGCTGTATTTGTACAGGAAATTGCCCATTTCTTTTAGGTTTTCTAGATTATGTGCATAGAGTTGTTTATAGTATTCTCTGATGGTTGCTTGTATTTCTGTCATGTCAGTGGTAATATCTCTCTTATTATTTCTTACTTTGTTTATTTGATTATTCTCTTTTCTTATGAGTCTATTTTACTAAGTTTTTTTTTAAAAAAAAAAAACAAAAAAAAAAACAGCTCCTGGATTTATTGATTTTTTTGAAGGGATTTTCATGTCTACCTCCTTCACTTCAGCTCTGATCT
>NW_016851432.1:0-819 GCF_001698545.2 Rhinopithecus bieti | reverse complement strand
TGATGGCACAAGCCCCAACACGACCTCCTCCCAGGGAGTGAATTTGGACAAAATAAAACATAAAAGCAGCATCTATTAAATTACCAGCAACATTTCCTACTGGGATCAACTCTCGGAGTGAGCAGCGTATTCCATTAGATGGATCAGTGCAGGGGTTAGCAAGCATTTTCCGTAAAGGGCCAGAAGGAAACTCTTTAACGCTCTGCAGACCACTGGCTTTTAGTCACCACCTACTCAAACCCTCCCCTGTAGCAAGAAATCAGCCCTAGGCAAGATGTCAACAATTGAGCGTGGCCACATTCCCAGAAAACTTTCTTTATGGATGTGGAAGTTTGCATGTCATGTACTTCTCATGTGTCACAAGATACTATTCTACTTTCCATGTTTTCTACCATTTAAACATATAAAAGCCATTCTTTGCTCGTGGGCCACATAAAAACAGGCAGCAAGAAATTTGACCGTTAGACCAGCGGCGGCTGACCCCCGGATGGAGCATTAGAGCTTGGGTGCATGTCGCACCCCGGGGCTTCCAGGAGAGGGAGTGCAGGCTGATGCCACCTCCACCCCCATCTCTCTAGGGGAGAAGGCGGAGCTGGTGCTGTATGAAGTTTGGCTGCAGATCCTGGGCCAGCCCTACACCAAGGCCTTGGAGGACAAAACCAGTCCTGAGTTCTGGGCACTTCAGGGGAGCTGACCGGATGGGTGAAGTCGGGGGGTCGGGGAAGAGGCCTCGGGAAGATGGGGGATGACTGGACAAGGCTTTGGTAGAGCTATGACCCTCCTCATCCTCTCCTGACTCCCCAGCTGACCTTCATCCTC
>NW_016851431.1:0-2578 GCF_001698545.2 Rhinopithecus bieti | reverse complement strand
ATAATAAAATAATAGTAATAATAATAATAATAATAATAATAATAATAAAATGCAATTGGTTTTTTTTAAAAAAAAAAAGAAAAGAAAAGAAATTACAACTGTAATTGTAATTACAAAAGTCCTATTCCTGGGATGTGTTTAGAGCCAGCGAACTAAGACAGCACATGACCTGGGGTGACACATGACCTAGGAAGACACCAGCCAGGGTGGCTAAGGGAGTGCTTGCACCACCCTTCTTTCAACCCCAGACAGTACAGCTTGCAGCAATGAAAGTGAGTCTTTCATTCTGCTTGATGAGAGGAAAGAGGAATTTTGCCTTGTATCTTGGAAAGCAGCTCAGCCTTAAACACCGAATTATGCTACAGAGGGATAGCAAAACAAACATATAAATGAATAGAACAGGATAGAGAACCCAGAAACAACTCCACACACCTACAGTGAATGCATTTTTGACAAAGTTTCCAAAAACATACATTGGTTGCTTGGGAAACTGGATATCCATATACAGCAGAATGAAACTAAATCCCTATCAGTTGCTATATACAAAAATCAAATACAACTTGATTAAAGACTTAAATCTAATACCCCAAACTATAAAACTGTTTTGTGAAAACATTGGGGAAAGTCTCCAGGACATTGGTCTGGGCAAAAAATTTTGAGCAATACCCCACAAGGACAGGCAACCAAAGCAAAAATACACAAATGGGATCACATCAAGTTATAAAGCTTCTGCACAGCAAAGGAAACAATCATACAAGGTAAAGAGACAACCCACAGAATGGGAGAAAATGTACGCAAACTACCTATCTTATAAGGGATTCATAACCAGAATATACAAGGAGCTCAAGCAACTAACTCTTTAGGAAAAAAAACTAATAATCTGATTTAAAAAATGAGCAAAAGATTTGAATAGACATGTTTCAGAAGAAGATATTCAAATAGCAAACTAGCATATAAAATGGTGCTAAACATCATTGATTGTCAGAGAAATGCAAATCACAACTGAAATGAGATATCATCTCACCCCAGTTAAAGTGGGTTTATATCCAAAAGACACATAATAAAATATGCTGGCAAAGATGTGGGGGAAAAAAAGGGAAATGTTGTACACTGCTGATGGGAATGTAAATTAGTAAAATCACTATGGAGAAGAGTTTGGAGGTTCCTCAAAAAAACAAAAACTAAGAGCTATAATCTTATAAGCATATGATCCAGCAATACCACTGTTATTTATACACCCAAAATAAAGGAAATCAGTATATCAAAGGGATATCTGCACTCCCATGGTTGTCGCAGAACTGTTCACAATAGCTAAGATTTGGAAGCCACTAACGGATAAAGAAAACATGATACATACACAGAATGAAGTACTATTCCATCATAAAAAAGAATGAGATCCAGCCATTTTCAACAACATGGATGGAACTGAAGATCATTATGTTTGGTGAAATAAGCCAGGCAGAAAGAGACAAATTTCACCTGTTTTCACTTATTTGTAGGTTCTAAAAATTAAAACAATTGAACTCATGGGGGTAGAGAATAGAAGGATGGCTACCAGAGGCTGGGGAAAGTAGTTGAGCGGGGAGTTGGGGATGGCCAACGGTTACCGAAAGTGATTAGAAAGAGTGAATAAGACTACATACGTGATAGTACAAGTGGGGTGAATATAATCAATAATAATTTTATTATACATTTAAAAATAACTACAAGAGTTAATTGTAATTTTTGTAGTACAAAAGAGAAACACTTGAGGGCATGGATATCCATTTATCATGATATGATTATTGTGTGTTGTATGACTGTGTAAGAGTATCTCATGTGCCCCCTAAGTATATACATCTATTATAAGTAAATAAATAACACACAAAGCACTTGAGATAGTTCTCATTTGAACTATTTGTTTATGGTCAGACTTAGCATACACTTTTACATTTTTCTTTCGTATATTGTAATTTCCTTTTGTTACTTGCAGTTTTTATTAAAGCCTACTATTGTATGTTTTAAATACTTAGAACTACTTTACTGTGTAAATATAATAAAGATTAGGTAAATATTTCTACATCATCTCCTCCATATAAGCAAAAGTACTGGTAGCAGGGTGACATCAAGGAGTAAATAATCCCAAATTTCCAGGCAGCACTATGCACCAAAACAAACGATGGTTATTCTGTGAACATAAGAGCAACAAGGAAGAATATATCAGATGGAGAAGTAGCTATTAAGTGGACAATTAAGGAAAGAGTAGAGGCAGAATTTTTTTTCCCAGTTATACTAGGTGAAGGTGACTCTTGGTGGGGCTTGGGGAAGAGTTGACTTTGGATTACCAAATCTAGTCCTCCATATTCAGTAACTTTCTCAAATAAACTTAATTTAATGAAGACAGTGACATTCAAGTGATGCACCTTTTTGTTTTTGAAGCTTCCCACAGTCAAGAATAAAATATTCTGTCTCATGAGTCAGTGAGACTGGACCCAGGACTATCACCCCTATAATGGCAGCTTTGTATCAGGAAAAGAGCTGGGGACCAATATATAAGGCATGATCCAAGGCTGCCTACTTTGCTCAGAACTGCCTTTTT
>NW_016851430.1:0-1620 GCF_001698545.2 Rhinopithecus bieti | reverse complement strand
AATTTCATAAATTATGATCATGTCTGAGTTTTGTCTGAAAGGAAGTTGTTATTGCATTGGTCTAATTATGAGCTCTGTTTGTTCCTTTATTTATATTCCTCTAATTACCCATTGATAAAAGTCTGTCAGTGGATAATGCCTGAGAACATTATCAAATGGTTTGGTAATGACTCATGCAGAGCAGTGATATCTTTCCTTATTCGCCTAATCAGTATCATACTTTTCAATTTGCCTAGATCATTACCCCTGGCATGTCTCACAATACTTCTGGGGCCCAAGAATTTAGATAAAAATTCTAAAATATGAAGCATCAGTCACTGGCAAATTGTTTTTTCTATCTAAACTACTATAGAGATTGTATGAAGTATAAGCAATACATTCTAGATGAGTAACCACCAAGAAATTTAATGATATAATCCACTGAAATTATTCACATTTCACTTGTTTTACATGCATTCATTTGTTTGTGTGTATTATTTAGTTCTGTGCATTTTCAGCACATTGATAGATTCATTTGAACGCTGTTACAGTTCAGATGCACAAAAGTTTCATCATAAAGTTTTCTACAATTACCACTCAGTGGCAACAGTCACAATCTTGCCTTACCCTGTTTCTAACCCCTGGCAACCACTAATCTGTTTTCTGCCTCTATAATATTGTCTTTGCAAGTATCCTATCCTGATTCGATCATCACACAAGATATATATGTATTGAAACGTCAAATTGCACCCCATAAATATGTAAAATTCCAATGTGTCAGTTAAAAATAAACATTACAAATAAATAAATGTTATATAAACCGAATTAAGCAGTATGTAGCTGCCTGAAACTTGCTTTTTTAATGCAGCATAATTCTCTTGAGACCTATCAAAGTTGCATGTGTATTAATATTTTGCACCTTTTAATGGCTGAATAGAATTCCATGGTATGGATGTGCCACAATGTGTTTAACTATTCATCAGTTTTTGACACTTAGATTATTATTTCTATTTTTTTGCTTTTGCCAGTAAAGTTGCTGTGAACATTCATGTGGAAGTTTTTGCATATAGATTAATAGGAAAATATTTGTTTCATAAGTAAAATAGTCACAAGCAAATTTTACTTTAGCTCATCTGTGAAACCTAAACACAGTCTTAAAATGAATCTCTTGTTAAGAATAATGACATATTGTCTATTCCTGCCTCGATACTTCTATCTCTAACATTATGTGTCAGGAGGTAAATATTTAGAGATCTAAAGAGTGTGGTCTGCAGAGTTAAGCTTCCTGAATTATCCACTTAGTTGTGTGCTCCTTAGAAACTACCTTGTTCCATCCTCGGTATCTATGGGCAAATGTGAGTGACTTCAGCACATATTTAATTGAGTGAATGAAGTTAGAGAAATTACAGAAAACATTTTCAAAGAGTCATCTCAGGGAATGAGCATTCAAAAGATGTAAGGTATAATATTTATTTTAATAGAAACAATGTAGCCTTAATTTCTATAAAATTAAAACATCTGCTATTTAAAAAAACTCCCTAAAATTTATAAAATGAAAGCATCATTCACTCATTGGCTCAAGAAATTAATACCTTACATTCATAAGAGTGATTGGCAGGTAAGATTTTGCCTGTTTTACAG
>NW_016851429.1:0-1604 GCF_001698545.2 Rhinopithecus bieti | reverse complement strand
TCTGGGGTACATGTGCAGAATGTGCAGGTTTGTTGCATTGGTTTACACATGCCATGATGGTTTGCTGCACCCATCAACCCATCACCTACATTAGGTATTTCTCCTAATGCTATCCCTCCCCTATCCCACTCCCCAGTAGGCCCTGGTATGTAATGTTTCCCTCCCTGTGTCCATGTGTTCTCATTGTTCAACTCCCACTTATGAGTGAGAACATGCGGTGTTTGGTTTTCTGTTCTTGTGTTAGTTTGCTGAGAATGATGATTTCCAGCTTCATCCATGTCCCTGCAAAGCACATGAACTTATTTTTTTTATGGCTGCATAGTATTCCATGATGTATATGTGCCATATTTCTTTATCCAGTGTATCATTCATGGGCATTTGGGTTGGTTCCAAATCCTTGCTATTGTGAATAGTGCTGCAATAAACATACATGTGCATGTGTTTTATAGTAGAATGATTTATAACCCTTTGGGTATATACCCAGTAATGGGATTGCTGGGTCAAATGGCATCTCTGGTTTTGGATCCTTGAGGAATTGCCACACTGTCTTCCACAATGGTTGAACTAATTTACAATTGCAACCTTCACCAGGTGGAAATAATTTGGCATGGCGATTACTGCCAATTTTGGTGGTTCTTGCTAACAAGAAAGAACAATATGCTTGATTATCGTACTTCAACCTGCCTTTTGCCAGGGTCTCTGCCTGTTTCTTTGTCTTCAGTCTGTTTCTCTGATCCTTTCCCTACACAGCTTCCAGTTGCTGTCTGGAAACAGGTCATTTCTCAAAACTTCTAGCGACTTCCACTGGTACTCACAGTGGAGCAGGAATTCAGACTCAGCTTTGACTAGGTTTGAAGCAAACTGCCCTTTTAACTACTACAGTATCCCGTCTTCCTCACATGTGTGAACAGAATGGATAACTAAAACATAAACCCCTCTTCTTAGGAAATAATTTCAATCTTATTCCTCATTTTGCTCTTAAATTCTGACCAATAAAGATATTGTTTGGTTGAAGTCCATAAATATTTAATACACCTCGGTGATGGACCCAGCACTATGTGGGTTGAGTTTTCTTTCCTACACCCTGAACGTGCCTTTAGGTTTGAATAATGGCATGATCAAACAAAATATCAAAATCCAAAACCAAACAAACAAAAGCCCCAAAGCAAAAGCAAAGCACAAGAGCTGAAGAGCCAAGTGGAAGAAGTGGACAAATATGGGACAATCATTTACAGATGGGACAATCATTCATAGATGGGGCTTTTGCCCCAGAGAAAAGCAAAACACAGAGGGCAAAGAGCTAACTAGAAGAAATGGACAAAGATGGAACAATTCTTCATGGATGGGGCTTTTGCCCCAAAGCAAAAGCAAAGCATGAGAGGGTAAAGAGGCTGAGGCAGGAGAATGGCGTCAACCCGGGAGGCGGAGCTTGCAGTGAGCTGAGATCTGGCCACTGCACTCCAGCCTGGGCGACAGAGCGAGACTCTGTCTCAAAAAAAAAAAAAAAAAAAAAAAAGGATAAGTAGAAGAAATAGACAAAGATGGGACAATTATTCATAGATGGGACAATCATTCCCTGAGATTACAAGGAGTAAAAAGCTTTT
>NW_016851428.1:0-1204 GCF_001698545.2 Rhinopithecus bieti | reverse complement strand
GAAATAGTCCCCTGCTTTGGAGGAGTCAAGGCGACACTCAGAAGCTCCTCACTGAAATCACACTGGATTCCCAGGAACTGACAAAAGTAACTGCCTTTATGGAGTGAACAATTCCATCTCTTTCTTCCCCCGAGTCTTTAAACTTCAAGTGTAATGGTTCTTCTAGTTTCCCTTAGCAAGGAATCCTAAAATCTTTCTTTTCCCTTCATAAATGGTTTCAAAATGACAGCATCCAGGAAGACAAGCTTGCCAAAGATTCTGTTAAGCAGGCATGTGTAGAGCAAAGAAACATAAGTAAAGGGTAAGATAAGTGCTCCCCAGAGGCATTTAGAGTTCATCTGTTTTCACCTGGGGAACAGCCCACTGAGAGAAATCACAACATAACTAGGCCTTCAAAACTGCTGGCTGCTCTCTGCACAAGACTGGATCATTTCCTGATTGGGTTGCCACTGTCCGATGTCAGTCTGACTGCATGCATGTTTAACTGATCCCAAGCCTACAATTAGCCTCTAGGGCACAGAAGCATGTATTCCAAGTAAGGCAGGAAATGCTATGGGTAAGGTAATGTAGGTGGTGATGACAGAAGATTCATTAGGGATAAAGATGGAAAGAAAGAAAGAAAGAAACAGCTCAAGTGAGGTGAGCCAATGAATAGAAAATACCTCTGAAACTGCAACAAGGGAAATGGGGCTTCCACAGACGTAACTCCTTAGGCTTCCTGATTTGTCAGACACAGAGCCCAGGACTGAAGACTGGAAGACTGGAATTCTAGCCCCAACTCTGTCACCAATACGTTGTGACCTCAATCACTTCATCTATCAAGTAACTCATGAGGTCGGTTACAGATCTAAACTGTGGTGTTGTTTCTATAAAGTTCTCTGCTCATCTACTGTGTGAGGCAAAAGCTATGCCTCACCACTTTAAAATACTGGGTTTTCCCCAAAGAGTATCCCTTTATATAGCAGTGGAACAATTGAGGAAAAAAATCATCACTTTGTCTTTTACCACAAATCGCCATTTTCCACCGGGTCACTGGGCAGAATTCACACTGCAGCTGTCGTCCCGCATACCATCGCCCGTTAAACAGAGAAAGGGCTGCTTGGCATTCTTCTTCCCTTTAAACCAAAATCAAATGATACGCTTTACAGTAACTTCCTGATATGTAGATTAGCCCGACTATTAATTAATCCCGTTATTAATTTAT
>NW_016851427.1:0-811 GCF_001698545.2 Rhinopithecus bieti | reverse complement strand
CTTATTAAATCATTTAAAATAACAATAAACCCATTACACGGGTTATGTTATGTTTTCTAAAAGGAAAAAAAATTAAGTGAGAAAAGAACCTTGCTTTATGTTTCTGCAATTTTTTTTTTTTTTTTTTTTTTTTTTTTTTTTTTAGATGGAGTTTTCTCTTGTTGCCCAGGCTGCAGTGCAGTGGCACAATCTCGGCTCACTGCAACCTCCACTTCCCAGGTTCAAGCAATTCTCCTGGCTCAGCCTCCCAAGTAGCTGGGATTACAGGCATGTGCCACCATGCCTGGCTTGTTTTACAAATTTTTTTAAATGCCCAGCTTAATGGAAAACAGTGGGATTCTTTTATTGCTTCTGTCTTTAATCCATTGTGATATGTTGTTTTGATTGCAGTACATAAAGAAAATCTGGGCTCAGGTATATGTAATTAAAAAGGAAAATGTTGCTCTAATTGGGACTCCGAGCCGGGGCTATTTCTGGCGCTGGCGCGGCTCCAAGAAGCATCCCAGCCATCACTCTTCCACCTGCTCCTTAGAGAAGGGAAGATGAGCGAATCGAGCTCGAAGTCCAGCCAGCCCTTGGCCTCCAAGCAGGAAAAGGACGGCACTGAGAAGCGGGGCCGGGGCAGGCCGCGCAAGCAGCCTCCGGTGAGTCCCGGGACAGCGCTGGTAGGGAGTCAGAAGGAGCCCAGCGAAGTGCCAACACCTAAGAGACCTCGGGGCCGACCAAAGGGAAGCAAAAACAAGGGTGCTGCCAAGACCCGGAAAACCACCACAACTCCAGGAAGGAAACCAAGGGGCAGACCCAAAAAACT
>NW_016851426.1:0-814 GCF_001698545.2 Rhinopithecus bieti | reverse complement strand
GCAATAATTTAAAAAATAGGGCTCTTAATTGAGAATCCATCACTATTTATACTAACTAGACAGAGATTTTCTTGCAATTTACTTTTGTTTTACATGCTCACATATAAATATATGATATAACATGTATAGAATGAGTTGATAACACAAGACATAAATATAATTTCATGGGAGAATGTTAGCTCATCTACATGATGAAGCTTTTACAGATTGTAGGTTTTTTTAAACTGCTAACTGACCTGTTTATCATTAATAACACAGAACTTCTAACTGACCAGGAATTCCACCACAATAACTCTATTTTAATATTGGGTAAAATGTTTTGAGCACTCCTTACGTACTCAGCACTCTGAATACATTATTTTCCTTAATCCTTACAGTAACCCTAAGAAGCAGGAACTGGCATGATCTCCATTGAACAGATAGGAAAATAAGGCAAAGAAAGTAAGAAACTTGCCCACGGTCAAAATCAGGTGGTAGGTAGTGGAATCTGGTTTTAAAGCTGAGGCTGCCTGAGTTGGAGCCAAAACCCTGAAACACAGCACCATAAACTTTTCATTAGTCTAGGTATTACTTTATGGACTACAACAATAAAACCACATTGTTTTAAAATAGTGTATAGTAAAGAATGAAGCACAAATTCAAACTGACTTTTCTTATTAGTTCCAATTACTACGCTTTTAACATATATTAGCTAGTATTCTTTTCCCTTGAACCTCAAAGTGTTTTCACAGTAAAATTTAATTCACTTTCAGCGAAAAATCTTATAAGATTTACTGTATTCTTCCATTGAAAAAAAAAGACACTAATATTTTAA
>NW_016851425.1:0-814 GCF_001698545.2 Rhinopithecus bieti | reverse complement strand
CACAAAGCAGTTTCTCAGAAAGCTTCTTTCTAGTTTTTATCTTAGGATATTTCTCTTTTCAATATAGGCCTCAATGCGCTCCCAAATGTACCTTTGCAGATTCCACGAAAACAGTGTTAGCAAACTTCTCCAAGAATGGAAAGGTGTAACTCTGTGACATGAAAAAACGAATCACAAAGAACTTTCTCAGAAAGCTTCTTTCTAGGTTTTATCTGAGTATATTTTCTTTGTCACCCTATGCTTCAATGTGATCCAAATGATCCCTTCTCAAACTCCCCAAAAACAGTGGTAACAAACTGATCCATGAAATGAATCATGTATCTCTATGAGATGAATTTACAAAACACAAAGTTGTTTCTCAAAAGCTTCGTTCTAGTTTTATGTGAAGATATTTCCGTTTTCACCATATGCTTCAATGTGCTCCGAAATATCCTTTTGAAGATTCCAAGAAAACGGTGATAGCAAACTGGTCAATGAAAAAAACAGTGTAACTCTGTGGATGAATTCACACGCCACAAAGAAGTTTCTCCGAAGTTTCTTTCTAGTTTTATCTGAGGATTTTCCTTTTCACTATAGGCCTCATTGCGCTCCCAAATATCCCTTTGCAAATTCCCCGAAAATAGTGTCAGCAAACTGCTCCATGAAAAGATAGATTAAATTCTGTTAGGTGAAGTCACACATCACAAAGAACTTTCTCAGAAAGCTTCTTTCTAGTTTTTATCTAAGGATATTTCCTTTGTCACCATTGGCTTCAACGCGATCCAAAATATCCTTCCTCAGATTCCCCCCAAAAAATGCTACTGAAATGAACCAT
>NW_016851424.1:0-813 GCF_001698545.2 Rhinopithecus bieti | reverse complement strand
AATAAATAAATAAATAAATAAAATAACTTCCTGCTCCCCGGTTGAGAACCACAGCTCTAGACTTAGCCTTGCATTTTCTCTTTACCTTTGTCTTTCTCTAAGGAATCTTACCCTTACCAAAGCGTCCATCAACACCTGCCTGTATATATGTCCTCAGAGCTCCAATGCATATATGCATCATCTGACTCCTTGACTGCTCCTCCTGCCCCAGATATCTCTAAGGCATCTCATGCCCAACATGCTCAAACTGAAGTGCACAGCCTTCCCTCCCAAACCAGTTCTTATCCAATATTCCTTATGTCACCATCTCCATCCTCCCCACCCCCGGGTCGGTGGGTCAGACACCCAGGCATTATCCTCACCCTCATTTTACTCCCTCACTAAATCCTACTGACGTTAACTCCTAGATAGCTTTAGAATTCATGCATCTGGCCGGGCACGGTGGCTCAAGCCTGTAATCCCAGCACTTTGGGAGGCCGAGACGGGCGGATCACGAGGTCAGGAGATCGAGACCATCCTGGCTAACCCGGTAAAACCCCGTCTCTACTAAAAAACACAAAAAACTAGCTGGGCGAGGTGGCGGGCGCCTGTTGTCCCAGCTACTCGGGAGGCTGAGGCAGGAGAATGGCGTGAACCCGGGAGGCGGAGCTTGCAGTGAGCTGAGATCCGGCCACTGCACTCCAGCCTGGGTGACAGAGCGAGACTCCGTCTCAAGAAAAAAAAAAAAAAGAATTCACGCATCATTCTTCATCTCTATCACCATGCAATGGTCCAACCCACTTTCACAATTCAGCAAGTCTAGGCTGTGCACGG
>NW_016851423.1:0-1827 GCF_001698545.2 Rhinopithecus bieti | reverse complement strand
CTTAAACACAGCACCAAAGCTTGTTTTGAAAATTTTGAAAACAACTTTATTGAGATATAATTCATCATATAATTCATCTATTAGTAGTGTACAATTCACTGATTTTTTTTTTTTTTGAGACGGAGTCTCGCTCTGTTGCCCAGGCTGGAGTGCAGTGGCGCGATCTCGGCACACTGCAATCTCCGCCTTCCAGGTTCACGCCATTCTCCTGCCTCAGCCTCCCGAGTAGCTGGGACTACAGGCACCTGCCGACTATTTTTTTTGTATTTTTAGTAGAAACGGAGTTTCATCGTCTTAGCAAGGATGATCTTGATCTCCTGACCTCATGACCTGTCTGCCTCGGCCTTCCAAAGTGCTGGGATTACAGGCGTGAGCCACTGCACCCAGCCCAATTCACTGATTTTTTTAGTGCATTCACAGAGTTGTGCAACTATCACCGCAATTTTAGGACATTTTCATCACCTCCTGTAGAAACCCTGTACCCATTAGCTGTCACCAACCCTACTCCCCGCCAGCCCCTGGCAACCACTAATCTACTTTCTGTCTATAGGTTTGCCCATTATGGACATTTCATGTAAACGGAACCATACGATTTGTGGTCTTTTGTGTCTGGCTTCTTTCTTTCTTTTTTCTTTTTTTGAGATAGTCTCACTCTTCGCCCAGGCTGGAGTGCAGTGGCGCGATCTCGGCTCACTGCAACCTCCACCTCCCAGATTTAAGCGATTCTCCTGCCTCAACCTCCCGAGTAGCTGGGATTACAGACACCCACTACCACGCCTGGGTAATTTTTGTTTTTTTAGTAGGACGGGGTTTTATTGGCCACGCTGGTCTTGAAGTCCTGACTTCAGCGATCTGCCCACCTTGGCCTCCCGAAGTGCTGGGATTACAGGCGTGAGCCACCATGCCTGGTCCGTCATCTTTCTTTTATCATAATTTTTTTTTGCTGCATCCACATTGTAGCATGTATCAGTACTTCATTCCTTTTCATGCCAAATAATATTCCATTGTGTGGATGGACCACATTTTGTTTATCCACTCATCAGCTGCTGGACATTTGGGTTGTTTCCAGGCAACAATTTCTTTAATTTTTTCTCCTTAATTTTTTAAAAAGTCCCTTTTCTAAAGGGAAAGAAAATTATGTTGCCTTAAATTTAAGTTGTGCTTCATAGTTTCCAAGAAGCATGTGATATATGAACTTGTGCCCTCACACTTGTGCAGCACTGTCTTCCACAGGTCTCCAAAAAAGGCTGTGCCAGAGATAAGAATGTGACCACTGTGCGAGGCTCTACTGGGTAGCATAAAAATATCAAAACATATAGCATGATAGTGGGTTTTTTTTTGTTGTTGTTTTCTTTTGTTTTTTGAGACAGAGTTTCACTCTTGTTGCCCAGGCTTGAGTGCAGTGGCGCGATCTTGGCTCACTGCAACCTCCACCTCCCGGGTTCAAGCGATTCTCCTGCCTCAGCCTCCCAAGTAACTGAGATTACAGGCATGCGCCACCACGCCCAGCTAATTTTGTGTATTTTTAGTAGAGACGGGGTTTCTCCATGTTGGTCAGGCTGGTTTCGAACCCCTAATCTCAAATGATCCGCCTGCCTCGGCCTCCCAAAGTGCTGAGATTACAGGCATGAGCCACTGTGCCCGGCCGATAGTGTTTTATGGACCTTTTTTTCTCCTAGTCAACATATTTCTTTTGTAGAATTTTATGTATTTATTTATGTTTTTATAAGCTGGCACATTTCTTTTGGAGGAGTACCCCATCCCCTATTGGCACGTTTCTTTTGTAGGCTTTTTTCCAAGTCAGCACATTTTTGCAAGAATGCTATG
>NW_016851422.1:0-818 GCF_001698545.2 Rhinopithecus bieti | reverse complement strand
GCGGGGTAACTTGAATTGCAGCTGCTATACCAAATGTGGTTTTATTGCTTGAACAAATAAATATATCTCCTGATATCTGGTATGCAGCCATTGACTTGGCAAAGCCCTTTTTCTCCATTCCTGTCCATAAGACCCACCAGAGGCAATTTGCCTTCACCAGACAATAGCAGTTGTATACCTATACTCTCCTACCTCCGGGTATACCAACTCTCTATGTTTGTGTGTTAATGTTATTCAGAGAGACCTTGATCACCTTTAGCTGCTGCAAAATACCACACTTGTCCATTACCTTGATAACATTGTACTGATTTCATCCAATGAGCAAGAAGTAACAAACGTGCTGGTCTTATTGGTGAGGCATATTTATATCAGATTATAGGAGAGAAATCTGACTAAAATTCAGGGACCTTCTTCCTCAGCAAAATTTCTTAGGTTCCAATGGTGTAGGACCTGTTGACATATTCCTTCCAAGATAAGGAACAATTTGCTAGGTTTGGCCCCTGATACAAACAGAAAATGGGGAGAGTGTTTAGTGGGTATCTCGGGTATTGGAGAAAAAACAGTCCTTGTGTGGAGTTGTTACTTTCCCCCATTTATTGAGTGACTTAAAAGGCTGCCTGTATTGAGTAGTGTCCACAACCAGAGAAAACTCTGCAGCAGGTCCAGACCAGCTTTTCTGACACTTGGGACATATGACTCAGAAGATCTAAGGGTGATTGAGGTGTCAGTGGTACACATTGGTGTTGTTTTGAGCCTAATGCCAGGATCCCACAGGTGAATCACAGCATAGGTCTAGGATTTTGAAGCAAGGACCTGCC
>NW_016851421.1:0-810 GCF_001698545.2 Rhinopithecus bieti | reverse complement strand
CACTCCCGAATATCCAATTTCAAATTAAACGAAAAGTGTTAGCAAACTTCTCAATGAAAACAATGGTGTTACTCAGTGAGATGAATTCACACATCACAAAGCAGTTTCTCAGGAAGCTTTCTTTGGATTTTATCTGAGCATATTTCCTTTGTCACCATAGGCTTCAATGCCCTCTAAAATATCCTGTTACAGATACCACGAAATCAGTGTTATCAAGCTGCTCAATGAAAAGAAGGTTGTAACTCTGTAAGGTGAATGCCCACGTTACAAAGCTGTCTCTCAGAAAACTTCCTTCTAATTTTACATGAGGATATTTACTTTTCACTATAGTCCTCAATGCACTCCAGAATATCCCATTGCAGATTATATGAAAACAGTGTTAACAAACTGCTCCAAGAAAGAAAGGTGTAACTTTCTGAGATGAATTCACACATCACAAAGAACTTTCTCAGAAAGCTTCTTTCTAGTTTTTATCTGAGGATATTTCCTTAGTCACCATAGGCTTCTATGCGATTCAAACTATCCCTTCTCACATTCCCCAAAAACTCTGCAACCAAACTGATCCATGAAAAGGATTGTGTACCTCTTTGAGATGAATTAACACATCACAAAGTGGTCTCTCAGAAAGAATCTTTCTAGTTTTTATATGATGATATTTCCTATGTCAACATAAGCTTCAGTGCACTCCAAAATATCCCATTGCACATTTCAAGAAAACAGTGTTAGTAAATGGCTGAAGGAAAACTACAGTGTAACACTGTGAGATGAATTCAAAAATCACAAAGCAGTTTCTCAGAAAGATTCTTTCTA
>NW_016851420.1:0-820 GCF_001698545.2 Rhinopithecus bieti | reverse complement strand
TTTTGCACTTGCAGCTTTGCAGGTGCAAAATCTTCATCAAGGGCTAAGCACTGAAGAAAGAGTTGTCAGGCATCATCACCTAAAAAACGAGCATCATAGAGTACTTTTCCTTTCCTGAAGTAGACCTCAGGCCAATCTGGAAGTGGAAAAAGAACTGCATTTAAATCTTCTATGGCTGCTTTAAACTCTTGGAGACCAGCATATGATTCCGCTGTGTACATTTTTACAATCAAGTCCCTGGGCTCTGCTCGCAGCGCCTCGCAGGGGGCGGCCAGGGCCTCCCGGTAGCGCCCCTGGTGCAGCAGCTCCCGAGTCTGCCAGCCGCCCGGGCCCGCTCGCGCTGGCCCAGGAACCACTTCTCCGCCAGGTGGTTGAGGACGAAGCTGGGTCTGAAGTCTGAGGCGGCGATGGCGGCGGCCAGAAGCGGCGGCCGCGGGGCGGTCCCTTCAGCATCGGTGGCACTGGCGGTGGGGGGCGGCAGCCGGTCCCGGCAGAGGCGGCAGCGGGCGCGGAGTTCCCTCCGCAGGCAGCGGCGGCAGTAGCTGTGGCCACAGGGCACGGCACCGGCTCGCTCAGGAAGCCCGGGCAGCCCAGGCATCTGAGGAGCCCACAGGCGCCGCCGTCCGCGCCCGCAGCCGAGGCCGCGCTCCAGCTCAGCCCGTGGGGGAGCCGGTAGTTGAATACCAGGCAGTCCACCAGGGCTCCCAGGCACTCGGGCCTGGCCGGGGCCCCGCGGCGCAGCGCCGCCGCGAACGTCTCCAGCGCGCCCTTCAGGTGGCCGCCCAGCGCCAGCAGCTCCCCCAGGCGGAGCAGCAGGTCC
>NW_016851419.1:0-1219 GCF_001698545.2 Rhinopithecus bieti | reverse complement strand
GTGGACAAACACCTAATGCATACAGGTCTTAAAAACTAGATGATGGGTTGACAGGTGCAGCAAACCACCATGGCACATGTATACCTATGTAACTAATCTGCGCGTTCTGCACATGTATCCCCAAAATTAAAAAAAAAAAAAAAAAAAAAAAAGTTAAGAAACTCAAGCTGAGTAACAGGGAAATGCTATTTAGTATTGTTGGTTCGTGCATGATCTCACCCAGAAAACGACCTTTCAAACAAAACCTGATGGTTAAAAGAAAATTTTTTTTAACGATTTAGATAATATTTGAAGGGATGGAGAGGAAACTACATGAATATGTCAACAGTGAGATAAAATGAAGTATCCTTTGACTTCTCTGTTTGTAGAGTTTCTTCTCATTTTTCAATGATCTGCTCAAATATCACTTCTTATTTAAGTATTTACCAATAGGCCACAATCTTAAAGACTGAATTGTCAGGAGCAGGGGAGATGTTCATCAAAGGGTACAAGGTTTCAGTTACACAGGATAAATAAGTTTGGCACTGAGATTATAGTTAATAATAATGTATTATATACTTGGAAATTGCTATGAGAGTAGGTCTTAAATGTTCTCCCCACAAAAAAATAGGAAACATGTGCTGAGGGTTATGTTAATTAGCTTTATTTAACCATTGCACAATGTATACATATCCAAACATCATATTGTACACCATGAATATATACAATCTTTATTTGTCAATTATACCTTAATAAAAAAAATGAATGAATGACTCTCTACTCTTACATATTTTTATTACTTCCAAGGGAACAGTTGGACTTGGTGATTCCAATGATCTTCCTTTACCTCATGAAGTCTTTAGTGGCAGAAAGCATATTCTAGTCTTATTTGTTGACCGTGTCATTTCTAGAATAATCTGAAATGTGTTATGTATTCAAATCATACGTACGAATTGACCTAAAATGATTTTAATATTATCTCTCACAATTCATAAGCAGGCAACTTTTCATAAATTATCACACTTTGTAATTTTGTTATAACCACTACATATTAGAATTGTGACTATTTCATACATCCTTGAATGTGTTAAGAATATTTTCAAGGTCTAAGATCATAGTATATTAGCTTGCAAAACACTGAGAATAAAATGGTGATGTTTAAGTATTTTTCACTTAGAAGACATACATATTTTTGTCTAGCAACACAAAATATATCAAAATAATACATTTATTTATTTAT
>NW_016851418.1:5423-7270 GCF_001698545.2 Rhinopithecus bieti | reverse complement strand
TAAGATTAACTCAAGATGGATTAAAAACTTAAATGTCAGACCTAAAACCATAAAACCCTAGAAGAAAACCTAGGCAATACCATTCATGAGATAGATACAAAGACTTCAAGACTAAAACACCAAAAGCAATGGCAACAAAGGTCAAAATTGACAAATAAGATCTAATTAAACTAAAGAGTTTCTGCACAGCAAAATAAACTACCATCAGAGTGAACAGGCAACCTACAGAACAGGAGAAAATGTTTGCAATCTATCCATCTGACAAAGGGCTAATATCCAGAATCTACAACGAACTTAAACAAATTTACAAGAGAAAACAACCAACCTCATCAAAAGTGGGAGAAGGATATGGACAGACACTTCTCAAAAGAAGACATTTATGCGGCCATATGAAACATATGAAAAAAAGCTTATCATCACTGGTCATTAGAGAAATGCAAATCAAAAGCACAATGAGGGCTGGGTGCGGTGGCTCATGCCTGTAATCCCAGCACTTTTGGAGGCCGAGGCCGGCTGATCACAAGGTCAGAAGATTGAGACCATCCTAACTAACATGGCGAAACCCCATCTCTACTAAAATACAAAATAAATAAATAAATAATAAGCTGGGCGCGGTGGCGGGCATCTGTAGTCCCAGCTACTTGGGAGGCTGAGGCAGGAGAACGGAGTGAACCTGGGAGGCGGAGCTTGCAGTGAGCCGAGATCATGCCACTGCACTCCAGCCCGGGCAACAGAGCAGGACTCCATAAAACAAAACAAAACAAAACAAAAGCGCAATGAGATACCATCTCACACCAGTTAGAATAAATGTCAATCATTAAAGTCAGGAAACAACAGATGCTGGAGAGGATGTGGAGAAATAGAAATGCTTTATCACTGTTGATTGGAGTGTAAATTGGTTCAACCACTGTGGAAGACAGCGTGTTGATTCCTCAAAGATCTAGAACTAGAAATACCATTTGACCCAGCAATCCCATTACTGGGTATATACCCAAAGGATTATAAATAATTCTACTATAAGGACAGATGCACAATGTATATTGCAGTATTATTCACAATAGCAAAGACTTGGAACCAACCCAGATGTTCATCAGTGATAGCCTGGATAAAGAAAATGTGGCACATATACACTATAGAACACTATGCAGTCATAAAATGGATGAGTTCATTTCCTTTGCATGAACACAGATGAAGCTGGAAACCATCATTCTCAGTAAACTAACACCGGAACAGAAAACCAAACACTGCATGTTCTCACTCATAAGTGGGAGTTGAACAATGAGAACACACGGACACAAGGACACACGGACACTTGCCTTACTTTTTTTGATGGCATCTATTCCCCAAAGAAAATAATAGGGTAACTGAAGAAAAATAAAATGAGAACATCACACACTGGGGCCTGTTGTGGGTGGGAGGCTAGAGGAGATTTAGCATTAGAAGAGATACCTAATGTAGATCACGGGTTGATGGGTGCAGCAAACCACCAAGGCACATGTATAACTATGTAACAAATCTGCACATTCTACACATGTATCCCAGAACTAGAAGTATAATAAAAAAAATTGAAAAATAAATAAAACTATGTGAATTCTGAATCTACTGAAGGCACGTTTACCTGTAGGCTTACATTGGAGTGTTGTGAATTTTTAAATTCTGAATTCATGTCTTTCTGAATTTTGTGAGACAAAATATCAGTTCAGTAAAATTATTCCCGAACTTTTTACAATATTTCTAAGAGTTAATTCCAACAAAATAAAGGCAAATTTTAACTCATAAGGAGTTCTAAATTTCAAGAGTGAGCCATGATCACACCACTGAACTTTAGCCTGGGTAACATATGAGAC
>NW_016851418.1:0-3288 GCF_001698545.2 Rhinopithecus bieti | reverse complement strand
GCCACAGAGGTGATAGTGAAATATGACCCTAAGCTCCAGGTGGCTGAGAATAGAGACAGACTCTGTTCATTTCATAGAATGTAAGGGAAGAGGAAAAGTATCTCTGTCTGGTAATCCAGAGAATTCTTCCAGATTTTGTCCAAGACTATCAAGGTGGCACCTCAGTGAGTCTGCAAGAACCACAGTGTTACTTGGATTGGGGTGCCTTACAAGCAAATAGAGCTTAGACCACAACACTCAAGTCCTTTCAAATATCTGGAAAGCCGACCAAAGAAGAACAGTACAAAGAAGACTAAAATGTATACCTAACTTTTCTGTGCCCAGACACAGATGAACATCTACAATATCAAAATCATTCAGAAAAACATGACCTTACCAAATGAAGTAAATAAGCACCAGGGACCAATACTAGGGAAACAGAAGTGTGTGACCCTTCAGACAGAAAATTCAAAATAGTTGTGTTGAGGAAACTCAAAGAAAGTCAAGATGACACAGAGAAGGGATATCAGATAAATTTAACAAAGAGATAGAAATAACCATAAAGAATTAAGCAGAAATCCTGGACTTGAAAAATACAATTGACATACTGAAGAATGCATCAGTCTTTTAATAGCAGAATTGATAAGCAGAATAGGGTTAGTGAGCTCAAAGACAGGCTATTTGAACATACATAGTCAGAGGAGACAAAATAAAAAATAATAAAGAACAATGAAGTAAATCTATTGAATGTAGAAAATTGCCTCAAAAGAACAAACCAGAGAGTTTTTTAGCTTAAAGGGGAAATAGAGAAAGAGATAGGGGAAGAAAGTTTATTAAAGGGGATAATAAAAGATAACTTCCCAAACCTGGAGAAAGATATCAGTATCTAGATACAAGAAGGTTATACAACACCAAGCAGACTTTTCTCAAAGAAGACTACCTGAATGCCTTTAATGATTAAACTCATAAAGAACAAGGATAAAGAAAGGATCCTAAAAGCAGTGAGAGAACAGAAACAAAATAACAAACAATGGAGCTCCAATATGTCTGGTAGCAGATTTTTCACTGGAAATCTCACAGACCAGGGAAAAGTGGCATGACATATTTATGTGCTGAAAGAAAATAAAAAACAAAAACTTCTACCATAGGATAATATATCTGGCAACAATCTTCAAACATGAAGAAGAAATAAAGATTTTCCTATACAACCAACAACTGAGGGATTTCATCAACATCAGACCTGTTCTACAAGAAATGCTGAAGGGAGTACTTTGATAACAAAGCATAAGATATAAATGAACAATGAGAAATAATCTGAATGTAAAAAGCTCACTGGTAATAGTAAGTACACAGAAAAACAGAATATTATAACACTGTAACTGTGGTGTGTAAACTACTTCTGTCTTTAGCAGAAAGACAATAAATCATCTAAAAATTGTAACTACAGTAACTTTTCAATACATAGTACAATAAGATACATAGAGAAAGGACAAAAAGTTAAAAAGTAGGGAGAAGAAGTTAAGGCTTATAGTCTTTATTAGTTTTCTTTTTGCCTGTTTGCTTATTCAAAAAGTATAAAATTTTTATCAGCTTAAATTAATGAATCATAAGAGATTTACTGAATGGCTTTGCCCAAAATGCTGATAGCGATATGGACAATAAAGTCCAGGCTGAGGTGGTCTCAGATGGAAGTGAGAAACTTGTTGCGAACTGGAGCAACGGTGATTCTTGTTATGTTTTAGCAAAGAGACTCATAGCATTTTGTCCCTGTCCTAGAGATTTGTGGAACTTTGAATGTGAGAGAGATGATTTAGGGTATCTGGCAGAAGAAATTTCTAAGCAGCCCAGCATTCAAGAAGTGACTTGGGTGCTGTTAAAGGCATTCAGTTTTAAAAGGAAAACAGCATAAAAGTTTGAAAATTTGCAGCAATGCAATAGGAAAGAAAATTCAATTTTCAAGGAGAAATTCAAGTTGGCTGCAGAAATTTGCACAAGTAACAAAGAGGTGAAAGTTAATTCTCAAGACAATGGGGAAAATATCTCCAGGGCATATCAAAAATCTTCACAGCAGCCCCTCCATTCACAGGTTCAGAGGCCTATGAGAAAAAAGTGGTTTTGTGGGCCAGGGCCAGGTGCCCTGTGCTGTGTGCAGCCTAGGGACTTGATGCCCTATGTCCCAGCTGCTCCAGCCTTGGCTGAAAGTGGCCAAATTAGAGCTTGGGCCATGGCTTCAGAGGGTGCAAGCCTCAAGCCTTGGCAGCTTCCATGTGGTGTTGAGCCTGTGAATGCTCAGAAGTCAAGAACTGAGGTTTGGGAACCTCCATCTAGATTTCAGAAGACGTATGGAAATGCCTGGATGCCCAGGTAGAAGTTTGCTGTAGGGCAGGGGCCTTACGGAGAACCTTTGCTAGGGCAGTGCAGAAGGGAAATATGGGGTGGGGACTCCATACAGAGGTACTGGGGTACTGCCCTTCTGGGGTACAGTGTCCTCCAGACCCCAGAAAGATAGATTCACTTACAGCTTGCACTGTATTCCTGGAAAAGCCACAGACAGTCAACGCCAGCCTGTGAAGGAAGCCAGGAGGGAGGCTGTACCCTGCAAAGCCACAGGGACAGAGCTGCTCAATACTATGGGAATCTACCTCCTGCATCACCATGGCCTGGATGGGAGACACGGAGTCAAAGGAGATTATTTTGGTGCTTTAAAATATGACTGCCACACTGGATTTCAGACTTGCGTGGGGCCTGTAGTCCTTTTGTTTTGGCCAATTTCTTCCATTTGGAATGCTTGTATTTACCCAATGCCTGTACTTCCATTGTATCTAGAAGGTAACTAAATTGCTTTTAATTTTACAGGCTCATAGGCAGAAGTAACTTGTCTTGTCTTGGATGAGACTTTGGACTTTGGACTTTTGAGTTAATGCTGAAATGAGTTGAGATTTTGGGGGATTGTTGGGAAGACATGATTGGTTTTGAAATGTGAAGATATGAGATTTGGGAGGTGCCACGCGTGGAATAAGGTTTGGCTCTGTGTCTCCACCCAAATCTCACCTTGTAGCTCCCATAATTCCCACATGTGGGAGAGAGTGGGTGGGAGATGATTGAATCATAGGGCTGGGTCTTTCTCATACTGTTCTCAGGATAGTGAGTGGATCTCACAAGATCTGATGGTTTTAAAAATGGAAATTTCTCTGTACAAGCTCTTTTTTTTTTTTTTCTTTTGCCTGCCACCATCCATGTAAGATGTGACTTTCTCCTCCTTGCCTTCTGCCATGATTATGAGGCCTCTCTAGCCATGTGGAACTGTAA
>NW_016851417.1:0-2622 GCF_001698545.2 Rhinopithecus bieti | reverse complement strand
TTTTTTTAGGCGGAGACTCGCTCTGTCGCCCAGACCGGAGTGCCGTGGCTCAATCTCGGCTCCCTGCAAGCTCTGCCTCCCGGGTTCACGCCATTCTCCTGCCTCAGCCTTCCGTGTAGCTGGGACTACAGGCGCCCGCCACCTCGCCCGGCTAGTTTTTTGTATTTTAGTAGAGACGGGGTTTCACCATGTTAGCCAGGATGGTCTCGATCTCCTGACCTCGTGATCCGCCCGTCTCGGCCTCCCAAAGTGCTGGGATTACAGGCTTGAGCCACCGCGCCCGGCCCAACTAATTTTTGTATTTTTAGTATAGATGGGGTTTCACCATGTTGGCCAGGCTGGTCTTGAAATTCTGACCTCAGGTGATCCACCTGCCTCAGCCTCCCAAAGTGCTGAGATTATAGGCGTGAGCCACTGTGCCCGGCCTGAAAACTTCATAACGTCTTAAAAATCGGTATCAATGGCTTTGTTTTAAAGCTATATTATTATGTGAGCATATTTGGTACCTTTGTATAAAACCCTTTATTTGTTAAGAGGCTCTCTGCAGGTGGTAGCAGGACCAGGGCTAATAGATGGGGCTGTGGAATCAGTCGTGAAAGTAAATATTATCTCCCTGGGTTCTTCTCCATGCAACCTTGAGCACATCACTTAGAAGACCCCAGCATTGGGCCGGGTGTGGTGGCTCACGTCTATAATCCCAGCACTTTGGGAGGCCAAGGCAGGCAAATCACCTGAGGTCGGGAGTACAAGATCAGCCTGGCCAACATATAGTGAAACCTGTCTCTACTAAAAAATACAAAAATTAGCTGGGCATGGTGGCACACACCTGTAATCCCAGCTACTTGGGAGGCTGAGGCAGGAGAATCACTTGAACCCGGGAGGTGGAGGTTGCAGTGAGCTGAAATTGGGCCACCCTACTCCAACCCGGGAGACAGAGCAAGACACTCTCTCAAAAAAAACAAAAACAAAACAAAACAAAAAAAGGAGACCGCAGCATCCTCATCAGTAAAATGCTGCTGACCATTCCCCACCTTGCAGGTTCAGTGTGAAAATTTGAGAAATGATATTTGGTTTGGTTGGCTATGAAATACAATGAAATAGTTTACACAGGCAGGCTCTGGCATCTGATCGCAAAGGTTCAAATCCTACCTCTACTCTTCCTAGCAGCATGTTTGTTCATTCATTCAACAAACGTGAGCATTGATTCCTGGTCTTCATGCTGGGAATGCAGCAGGGAACCACAAGGGCAAGGTCTCTGCCCTTGTAGTTGGAAGGGAGATGTGAGTAAGCAAAGACACAAATGAATATACAATGTTGAGAAGGGATAGGTGCAATGGAAACACAGGCCGGGGGGTGGGGCATGGAGTAGGGAGTAGAGTGGGCCATGAGAGTGCCATTTACCCTGCATGGTTGGGAAAGGCTTCCCTGTTGGGATATTGGAGTAGGGGACCTGCAGGGAGAGGGAGGGTGTGAGCCACAGAGACAGTCAGGGAGAGAGCATTCCTGACAAAGGGAAGAGGAACTTCCAGCCCTGAGGCAGAGCATGCTTGGTGGGTTCAGCATATATTTTTTAAATGTTTTTTGCCTCCCTCTGCTTGGAAAGACTCATGCCTCTCATACCCCAGGTCCTGCCAGAGTGCTATTCCCTCTGCTTAGAACTTTCCCTCCCTCCCTCTAGTCAGCAGAGGCTTAACTGTCTTTGGGTTTCAATTAAACCTTGCATGTTCCAGGAGGCTTCCCTGATGGTCCCCAGTGGAAGCAGGCAGTCTTCCTGTCTATTCCTGTACTTGCCCTCTCATTGGCACTGCATGCACTGCAACTTCTCCCTGTGAACCATTAGGTACAAGGAGGCCAAGGCTGGGTCTATCTTATTCTGAGCTGTAGATCATTTAATGCCTTTAATGCTTCTTTGTGGGTGAGTAGGTGGATGGATGAATAGATGAGAGGATAGAAACATGCATGCTAGTGAAATTTTCTTCCAACAGGGCAAGTTACAAGGCAGGATTTGATAAGACTATTTCAGAATATTGGTTGAAATATGAAGTGCCACACAACTCTTTTATGCTGAGACTATGGATTTCATCAAGAGAAGTCCCCAAGGGAGAATATGTTATTAAAATTTTAGAACTTTAAAATTGGAAGAAACTCTTTTCATCATTTAAATGTCCTCAATTAACAGAGGAAGCTGAGGACCAAAGAGATGAAGTAACTTTGCTAAAGTCACCCAGTTTCTTTTGGTTAGGGCTGGAACTGGTAGCCTGGTATTTGGATTCTCTAGCGTTTGATTTCAGAGTGTGCTGGGCACGGTCTACTTCTAGGATCCCAGGATCCAAACACTGAATGGATCATGGATCCGTTGAAGGAAGGAGCTGTGCAGGAGTGGGAGGGACTGCTAGGCTGTGTTCTTGAGGTGAGCGTTTTTAGATGTGATGCATTTTGTGGGAAGGAAATCACTACTTTATATATATGGCTTCTAAACCGTTCAGCCCAGCTGAATACTTTAAAAAATTATTTATGATTTTAGATTCAGGGGTACATGTGCAGTTTTCTTACACAGCCAGAGGAATACGTCTAAAGAATTTAAATTTCGGCCGGGCGCGGTGGCTCAAGCCTGTAATCCCA
>NW_016851416.1:0-625 GCF_001698545.2 Rhinopithecus bieti | reverse complement strand
AAGCTTTCTGATCAACTCCTTTGTGATGTGTAAATTCACCTCACAGAGTTATAGTGTTTTTTTCATTAAGCAGTTTGCTAACATGTTTTCTTGGAATCTGCAATGGGATATTTCAGAGCAAATTGAAACTTATGGTGACAAAGTAAATATCCTCAGAAAAAATCTGGAAAGAAGCATTCTGAGAAACAGCTTTGTGATTTGTGAATTCTTTTCACAGAGTTACACGATTCTGTTCATGGATATGTTTGATAGCACTGTTTTTGGAGTATCTGAGAAAGGATATTTTGTATCGCATTGAAGCTTATGGTGACAAAGGAATTATCCTCAGATAAAAACTAGAAAGAAGCTTTCTGAGAAACTTCTTTATGATGCATGATTTCATCTCCCAGTCTTACATCTTTCATTTGATGGAGAAGTTTACTAACACTGCTTTTGAGAAATTTGCAAAGGGATACTTGGGAGCACATTGAGACCTATACTGATAAAGGAAATATGCTCAGATATAAACTAGAAAGAAGCTTTAAGAGAAACTGCATGGTGATTTTTGAATTCATCTCACAGAGTTACACTGTTCTATTGAGCAGTTTGCTAACACTGTTTTCTTGGAATCTGCAATGGGATACTT
>NW_016851415.1:0-2992 GCF_001698545.2 Rhinopithecus bieti | reverse complement strand
GTGGTGGCTCACGCCTGTAATCCCAGCACTTTGGGAGGCCGAGACGGGAGGATGAAGAGGTCAGGAGATCGAGACCATCCTGGCTAACATAGTGAAACCCCATCTCTACTAAAAATACAAAAAATAAACATTAGCCGGGTGTGGTGGTGGGCACCTGTAGTCTCAGCTACTCAGGAGGCTAAGGCAGGAGAATGGTGTGAACCTGGAAGGCAGAGCTTGCAGGGGGGCGAGTTCCCCCCCCCGCCCCCCAGCCGGGGGAAAAGAAAAAACCTTTTTCTAAAAAAAAAAAAAAAAAAAGTGTATTGTCCACATTATGAGATTTCATATTAAAATGCAGATTTATAGTTTATCTTGAAACAACAGGAGATCTGGCAACTCTAGGCCTGCTTTGGGCAATTCTTGCAGACACTGGTGCTCAGGAGGGGCTGCCCTTTGGGATAGAGCATGCACTTGCCAGCTCACCCCAGTCCCCACCACTCCCTATTCTATCCCAGTCGCCTCGTTGACTTACACCAGCAGTCAGATCCCTAGGGGTGCATCTAAGTTCCTTCACGCGCTGAGGACTTCGTGAGGACTCCTTCAGCAGAATGTTCATTGCCTGCTTCTTACTGGCTTAAAATTAGAATTGGGTTTTGTTAGAAATGACAGTCTAATGGTATTAGACATTCTTCCATTCCCTCATTTGTCTTGTCTGACTGTGACCACAGAGCACGTCTCTGCTCTCCAGCCTCAGAGATGATATGACCTCTCTTCAGACATATTGGCTCTAAGAAAACAAACAAAAACTTGGTAATTGGGGCTTCTGCAGGAATGTATGTTCATTTTCATCTTCCTGTAATCCACTGCATTCTTCAGGCCCTCTGAGTCTTCTAAACATTCAGGCCAAGCGATCTTCAAGTTATTTTTCTAACCACAGTTATCCAAATCCTGTTTTGTTTTCTCTCTTCTTTCCAAGTGTTCAGTTGGCGTCACTTAGGCTTTGTTGGGGGCAGCTGAGTCTTTCAGGGTCAGGGGTGTTTTCCTTGGTTGTGGTCTGAAGACGATTGGTGGGATAAGAGGCCAGCCCACGGCTTTCATTGTCACGGCTACAAGGCCACCTGCCAGAGGCGCCTCACCCCTGACCTTCTCCCAAGGATGGGCAGGGCATGAGGAGGACTGGAGAAAGGAACCCAGGCTGCCCCACCCTCCCCGGTGGGGCCCTCGGTGAGACCAGTCCATGGTTGTTTTCTGTGTTGGTCACGGATCCCTCCCCATGCCTTCACCTTTTCCTGCGCGTCAGGCAGGAGCCAGTCAGTGTCGTCTGAGGGGTGCAGCTTGGGCAGAATGCTTCAGGCAGCCCCTGCCATGAGGACAGTGAAGGGCACCCTTGGGCTCCATTTGTGCTTTGATAAGAACTGGAACTTTGTATCCAGTGTCCAAGTCTAAAGTGATCCTGGCAGACTCGAGTCTACGATTAGAAGTGCATGGAACAGGCCGGGCGCGGTGGCTCAAGCCTGTAACCCCAGCACTTTGGGAGGCCGAGATGGGCGGATCACGAGGTCAGGAGATCCAGAACATCCTGGCTAACACGGTGAAACCCCGTCTCTACTAAAAAATACAAAAAATTAGCCTGGCATGATGGCAGGCACCTGTAGTGCCAGCTACTTGGGAGGCTGAGGCAGGAGAATGGCGTAAACCCGGGAGGCGGAGCTTGCAGTGAGCTGAGATCCGGCCACTGCACTCCAGCCCGGGCGACAGAGTGAGACTCCGTCTCCAAAAAAAAAAAAAAAAAAGAAGTGCATGGAACATGAGAAATCATTAAGGTGCGGAGGAACATTTTGAAGTGTGGCCCGTCGCAGGGAGATGGTCCCGTGTCCCCTTCATCAAGCTGACCAGGCCACCTCCAAACCACTCAGTCTCCACTCTCACCAGCCACCACCCCTCCTGTCATCCTTCTGAGAGGGTGGGGAGGAAGGGCAAGGTTCTTTCTGCCACCTTTATATTTTCTTGTAGATGCAAAACCTTTGCCCCTAAAGGAGGCCACTTATAAAGAAAGGCTTAAGAAGTGACCTGAAAACAAAACCACAGCTGCCCAGCCCACACTGAGGAAGGGGTGGAGAGGTGTAAAATGTCGTGCAGGGCACAGCAAGCCCACTCCCCAGGGCCGCTGTCTTTCCACGACCCTCTCACTGGCTCCTCTTGAAGTCTATGCACTTGGAGTGAGGCCACGTTTCTGGTTTTTCAATGATGAAAGCAGCTGCAGATCCCCTATCGGTGAAGTCATTTGGCAGAATCTGCATGTTGTTGATATCAGCCATTGAAGCGAAGTCTCTTAAAATAGGCTTCTGGGACTTCAGGCACTGATGTCCTCAAAGCTCAGTGACACTAGAAGCTAAGAGAGCTTGAGTAAAAATAGCCAGGGTTGAGCAGGCGGCACTTTCCCCTGACGCATGCTCACCACCTCCTCTCAGCTGTCAGCACCTCTGTCCTCTGATGTCCCACCTTCCCCCTATTATCCACCCCTTCTTCTCCCACTTACTCTCCTCCTTATAGCAGAGCCACTGAATGATTCCTGGCCAAGGACCAATAAAACCTGGCCATCATATTTCCCTGTGCCTAGCATTTGGGAGACTATGGCACATCAAGTTAGATGTTTATTCTTTAGAAAAATGATATAGGTGGGCCAGGCGTGGTGCCTCATGCATGTAATCCCAGCATTTTGGGAGGCCAAGGCAGGTGGATCGCTTAAAGTCAGGAGTTTGAGACCAGCCTGGCCAACATGGTGAAACCCTGTCTCTACTAAAAATACAAAAATTAGCTGGGCGTGGTGGTGTGCACCTGTAGTCCAAGCTACTCGGGAGGCTGAGGGAAGAGAATTGCTTGAGCCCGGGAGGTGGAGGCTGCAGTGAGCTGAGATTGTACCACTGTACTCCATCCAGGGCAACAGAGGGAGACTCCTCTGGAAGGAAAGAAAGAAAGAAGGAAGGAAGGAAGGAAGGAAGGAAGGAAGGAA
>NW_016851414.1:0-815 GCF_001698545.2 Rhinopithecus bieti | reverse complement strand
TCATTTTCATGTACATATGTTCTCTTTATAAGCAGGCTATAATCAGAAAGAGTGGTTATATTATCAAGGCTTTGACTGAAACATCCTATTATGCAGAAAATGCCTGGCTTCGAGTTTGCAGCCTTACATTACAGTCAAGGGGAAACTGTCACTCCCTGCAGTCCCAAGAACCTTAGAGCTTTTCGGGGAGCGACTTGGCAGGGAGGGTCCCGGCAGCTGCTCGCGGGCAGGAAGCCCCGGGCGACCCTCGGATCGGCGGTGACCTTCCCCTTCCTGGCGTCTTTCTCCATCGCCCCTCTGGAGGGCTGCTGGGGAAGCGGCGGCCGCCCAGTGCCTGGGGGTCGCTCCCTCGCCTCCTCTGGCTGCGGGAAGGGAGAGGCCGCGGCGGGAGCAGAATGGGCGGCCTGAGGCGACAGCCCAGCCGGCCTCCGAGGGGAATATGGCTACCTGCGGTGACCCGATCAGCAGCGGCGTTAGCGGCTGCACCGCCGACTTCTCGGAGTAGCGAAGGCGACTCGCGAGAAGACGCTGCCAAGTGGAACCCGGGCCCTGCGGCCCTGGGTAGGAGCAGCAGCGACGCAGCCAGGAGGCCCCGGTCGGGGCGCTGGGCACCAACGAGCGCCACGGTAACCTCCAGGCGGCGCCACACCAGCCTCCAGGCGGCGCCGTGGCAGCAACCTCCAGGCAGCGCCCTCACCAGCCTCCAGGCGGCGCCGCCGCAGCAGCCTCCAAGCAGCGCCCACACCAGCCTACAGGGGGCGCCGTTCGCACTGCACCTGCCGCCGCCGCCCGGGGTGTGACTGCGCTGTCCGCCA
>NW_016851413.1:0-1010 GCF_001698545.2 Rhinopithecus bieti | reverse complement strand
CAAGGCATAGCTAACATTGCTTTATTTCCTGTCATACCTTCAGAAAACTCATCAGGGCCACAAAGTGAATGGAACACTAGTTTATCCTCAAATGAACAAAACAAAAGTGCTTTAGTGAAGTTACCTGGTATTCTGTATACACAGATTCTGAAAAGGGACTCTTTCCCCGTTTTCTGCCTGAAGGATTGTTAGCCAAGGGGAGATAGGTGATGCCCACAGCTATGGGCACTGTGGTTCATGGTTACGTTTTATCTGTGTTGAGTCCCCAAAGGCTTATTCTGTTGTGATTTGGAGTGGGGCTAGTGAAGGGCTCACAAGTTTTGAAGCAGTTGGTAGAGAGTGGTTTCCTTGTACTTCCTGGTTATTTGCATTTTTATTTTCTATTTTGCTCCCCCTTTCCCACCCTCATATTCAGCACAAGGTCACAGCAATATTGCTGATAATAAGATCTGGAGTTAAAGAGTTTTGTTTTATTTGAAGGTGAGAGAAGTATTTGTTTTGCCCTAACCACTTGGTGGACAGCAGTACATGATGTGCCCATTCTTGCTGTTATCTAGGCTTTGACCTTAGGCATATTCAAAAGCTTCATTGGTCTTTCGACTTAAAGGAGTTGTTATTTAATGCATACAATCACTTGGTCACTAAAACCTTTATATTGGAAGAGGATGACTTAATTGAACTTTCAATTGCAGCATAAAAAATGCAGAATATCTGGACGTTCCATTGAGTCTAACACCTGGAATGCAAGAGTTTTGCCACATTTGAAGCTTAAGAAAGCTGTAGAACATTCTAACATTTATCCCCAATAAAAAATTCTTTAGGGACAAATATAAACATTTGATAAATGGAGAAAGTTCCATAATCTTTGTGAGTTTTGGTAATGTGTCATTGTGGGCCACCTATTTTTTCAGTGGTAGAACTAAAATGTGAGCTGATTTCAGGTTACTGCTTTTATTTTGTGTGGTGTCACATTTAATTCAGTATTCCATATTTTCTATGCAATGCTTGCT
>NW_016851412.1:0-998 GCF_001698545.2 Rhinopithecus bieti | reverse complement strand
TTCATAATAGTTTATGCATGTGTGTTGTGTATATATATATATTTTTTTTTTTTTTTTAATTTATTTTAAAAAATTAGAGACATGGTCTCACTACATTGTCTAGGCTGGTCTTGAACTCCTGAGCTCAAGCCTTGGCCTCCCTAAGTGCTAGGATTACAGGTGTGAGCCATTGCACTCAACCCACTTTAAAATTTTCTACTTCTAGTTTTATATATTCTAGTCACTGAGTTTGTTGTTGTTGTTAATTCTATTCAGTTTGATGTGTGGGTCAATCCAGGGTCTACCTAGGACTTCATAAACAGGCTTAAATAATCCCTTTCACCGGTTTCCTCTCTTCTAAAATCCTCTTTGGAGAGCCAGATGCAGTGGCTCGCGCCTGTATCCCCAACACTTTGGGAGGCCGAATCACCTGAGATTGGGAGTTCAAGACCACCCTGACCAACATGGAGAAAACCCGTCTCTACTAAAATTACAAAATTAGCCAGGCGTGGTGGTGCATGCCTATAATCCCAGCTACACGGGAGGGTGAGGCAGGAGAATTGCTTGAACCCAGGTGGAGGTTGTGGTGAGCCCAGATGGCACCATTGCCCTCCAGCCTGGGTAACAAGAGTGAAACTCTGTCTCAAAAAAAAAAAAAGGGTATTTTTCATGAGATTCCATGATTGGGTATATCCATTTAATCACCACTATATTCAAGATATAGAACACTTCCATCACCCTAGAAAGTTCCTCATGTCTCTCCCATTCAATCCCTATCCCCTCCTTAGGCAATTATTGTTTTACTTTCTATCCTCAGAGATTAGTTTGCCTGTTCTTGAATTTCAATTTCATATGAATGGAATCATATGGTGTGTATGTGTAAACCTTATTGTGCATACGCACTACACTGGTTCACTGGTTGTATATATATATATATATATATATTTGTTTTGGCTTCTTCAAAGCAGCCTGATTTTGAGATTTCCTGTATTGGCTTTTTTTTTTTTTTTTTTTTTTTT
>NW_016851411.1:0-1428 GCF_001698545.2 Rhinopithecus bieti | reverse complement strand
TATAGAGGCAAAAATTGAGTAGAACAATATCTTTAAAGTACTGAAAGAATAAAGTAAAACATTAACCCAGACTTCCACATGCAGTGAAAATATTCTTTAAGAATTAAAGAAAAATAATGACATTTCAAGTAAAATGAAATAGAAGCTACAAAATTTGTCACTTGCAGAATGTCATTATAAGAAATGATCAAATGAGTTCTTCATGCTGAAAGGAAATTTTGACAGATGAAAACTGAGATTTTCAGAATGGAATAACAAGTATTGAATATTATACATATCTGAATAAATATCAAAACATTTTTTTGCTCTTTTCACTGTAATTTCTTTGTAATTCATGTGATTGCTAAAGTAAAAAGTATGGCGTTGTCTAATGGGATTAATATCACACTTAGGTGTAATAAATGTAACAATAATAGTATAAAGCAGGGATAGGCAAACTTATTGTATAAGGGACCAGATAATAAATATTTTAGGCTTTGCAAGTCACATGGTATCCCTGTCACATGTTCGTTGTTTTGTGTTTATAATCCTTTAAAATGTATAAACATTCTTAGCTCAAGAATTATACAAAAACTGGGTGTAAGATAGATTTGGCCTATGGGCCACAGTTTGCTAACCCCTGGCAGATACCCATATGGAAAACCAAAATAACGCTTTACTATTACCTCACATGATACTCAAAAATTAAATTAAGATAGATCATAAAGCAAAATTATACTCTAAAACTACAAAGCTTCTAGAAGAAAATATAGGAGAACAACTTTATGACACTGGCAATGACAAAGATTTCCTGGATGGAACACAAAATGCTCTAACCATTTAAACATGGATAAACTAAACTTTATGAAATTTTAAAATGCCCGTCGAAAACACCATTCAGGAAATGAAAAGACAAATGGCTGACTGGAAAAAAAAATTCACAATGTTTATATTTGACAGAATATTATATTTGAATATATAAAACTCTTAAAATCAATAACAAAAAAGACAACCCAATAAAAATAGGCAAAGACGAGCATATACTCCACAGAGGAAGAAATACGAATTGCCACTATACACTTGTACTCAGCATTATTTGTCATCAGGGAAGAGCAAAGTAAAACCACATTAGGAGGGTTGTTTGTTTGTTTGTTTGTTTGTTTGTTTTGAGATAGGGTCTTGCTCTGTCACCCAGGCTGGAGTGCAGTGAGGGGAACATAGCCAACTGTAACCTCAAACTCCTGGGTTCAAGCCATACTCCCACCTAAGCCTCCTGGGTAGCTAGGCCTACAGGCATATCCCACCATGACCAGCTAATTTTTTTTTTTTTTTTAATTTTCATAGAAACAAGTTCTCTCTCTGTGGCCCAGGCTGCAACGGGGTGATCTTAAGATGAAAAGTGTATGGGAACTCTCTTTAAAATTTTTAGCTAAATCTAAAGTTATTTCA
>NW_016851410.1:0-1208 GCF_001698545.2 Rhinopithecus bieti | reverse complement strand
AAAAGAGTTGTTGTTGTTTGTTTTTTGAGATGGAGTCTCGCTCTTGTGCCCCAGGCTGGAGTGCAATGGTGCGATCTCCACTCACTACAACCTCCGCCTCCCAGGTTCAAGAGATTCTCCTGCCTCAGCCTCCTGAGTAGCTGGGATTACAGGTGCGCGCCACCACACCCAGCTAATCTTTGTATTTTTAGTAGAGATGATGTTTCACCATGTTGGCCAGGATGGTCTTAATCTCTTGACCTCGTGATCCACCCACCTTGGCCTCCCAAAGTGCTGGGATTATAGGCATGAGCCGCCGTGCCTAGCCAAAAGCTTTTATTATTCTACAGTGGCTTTTAAAAATTGTAAATATTGGTCAGGTTTGGTGGCTCATGCCTGTAATCCCAGCACTTTGGAAGGCCAAGACCAGAAGATTGCTTGAGGCCAGGAGCTTGAGACAAACCTGGACAACATAGCAAGATCCCATCTCTGCTAAATAAGTACATAGGTGTAGATATATTGGGAATTACTGGTGAAATAAAATGATGTTTGGAATAAGGATCATCAGGACAGACTTGAAGTCTGAGCAGCAGCCTGAGGGTCCTGATGCTCCCTGTTCCCCAGGTGCCTGGGCTCTAACAGGGCCTGGTCATCTAGCACATAATGTGTTGCCGCCAAAATCCAGCTACAGCAACAAGTGCACACACATTAGGTCGCTCCTTCATGCTTGTCATCATAAAGCCTCGGGTTAGGTTAGTTTTACTGAAGATCAAAGTTGCCAAATGCTATATTTTCTCATGATGGAATCTCTTATTTGGGAATAGATTGTTAAAATTATATAATGGAATATTATATATCAATAAAATGTATCCACGGTAAAATTGATTTCTTAATGTAATATTTTAAAATTTATATTTCTTTTTTTTTTTTTTTGAGATAGAGTCTCGCTCTGTCGCCCAGGCTGGAGTACAGTGGTGCCATCTCGGCTCACTGCAAGCTCCACCTCCCAGGTTCACGCCATTCTCCTGCCCCACCACCACGCCCGGGTTTTTTTTTTTTTTTTTTTTGGTAGAGACGGGGTTTCACCATGTTAGCCAGGATGGTCTCGATCTCCTGACCTCGTGATCCACCCATCTCGGCCTCCCAAAGTGCTGGGATTATGAGCAACTGTGCCCGGCCTAATATTTCTTATAACTAGTTGCATTTTCTCTCAGCTTTGTTACCTGGGA
>NW_016851409.1:0-209 GCF_001698545.2 Rhinopithecus bieti | reverse complement strand
TGTTTAAAATGGGAAAAAAATTTCTTCCCCCCAAAACTTTTTTTTTTTTTTTTTTTTTTTTTGAGATGGAGTTTTGCTAGGTCCCCCAGGCTGGAGTGCAATGGTACCATCTCAGTTCTGCAACCTCTGCCTCCTGCGTTCAAGCAATTCTCCTGCCTCAGCCTCCCAAGTAGCTGGGATTATAGGCACCCGCCACCATGCCAGGGTAA
>NW_016851408.1:0-1208 GCF_001698545.2 Rhinopithecus bieti | reverse complement strand
GCAATCTCAGTTCACTGCAACCTCCGCCTCCCGAGTTCAAGTGATTCTCCTGCCTCAGCCTCCCGAGTAGCTGGGACTACAGGCACCTGCCACAATGCCTGGCTAATTTTTGTATTTTTAGTGGAGACAGAGTGTCACTATATTGGTCAGGCTGATCTCGAACTCCTGACCTCAGGTGATCTGCCCGCCACAGCCTCCCAAAGTGCTGGGATTACATGCGGAACCACCGTGCCCGGCCCCTGCTTATTTTTGTTTTACAGAGATGGGGATCTCGCTAAGTTGCCCAGGCCGGCCTCAAACTCCTGGCTTCAAGTGTTCCTCCCACTGGAGTAGTGTTGTTGTCTGGGGTAAATACCCAATATTTGTTGTCTCACAGGCATGGAAAACTAGGACTCAGACATACAGAGTGAGATTCAGAGTGTAAGTTTAATCAGCAAAAGAAAGAGAAGCACTCTCTCTGCTGCAGAAGGAGGGATCTTGAATGGGTTTCCATTTCCTCAGTAAAAAGCAGTGAGTTTTATGGATGAGCTTAAGGAGGTGTGTCTGATTTCCACAGGGCACAAAAGATTGGTTGGACCAGGTGTTTCATTTGCATAGGGTGCAAAAAACTGGTTACAGCTAGGTGTGTAATTTGTATAGGGTGTGAAAAGCTGGGCTTCCCACGCTAATCTTTTTTTTCTTTTTTTCTTTTCTTTTTTTTTGAGTCAGAGTCTCGCTCTGTCTCCCAGGTGGAGTGCAATGGTGCAATCTCAGCTCACTGCAACCTCTGCCTCCCAGGTTTAAACGATTCTCCTGCCTCAACCTCCTGAGTAGCTTGGATTACAGGTGCCTGCCACCACGCCCGGCTAATTTTTTTAGTAGAGATGGGGTTTCACTATGTTGGCCAGGCTGGTCTCTCCGCCAGGCTGGTCTCGAACTCTGACCTCGTAATCTGCTACCTCGGCCTCCCAAAGTGCTGTGATTACAGGCGTGAGCCACTGTGCCCGGCTTCTTAATCTTTTATTATGCAGATGAGTTCTCTGGCTGGCTGGCGCCATGTTGCCTGTTCTTTTTTTTTTGAGATGGGAGTCTTGCTTTGTCACCCAGTTTGGAGTATAGTGGCTCAATCTCTGCTTACTGCAACCTCTACTTCCTGGGTTCCAGCAATTTTCCTGCCTCAGCTTCCTGAGTAGCTGAGATTACAGGTGCCCGCCACCACACCTGGCTAA
>NW_016851407.1:0-1698 GCF_001698545.2 Rhinopithecus bieti | reverse complement strand
TTTTTTTTTTTTTGAGACAGAGTTTTGCTCTTGTCACCCAGGCGGGAATACAATGGCCCGATCTCAGCTCACTGCAACCTCCGCCTCCTGGGTTCAAGTGATTTTCATGCCTCAGCCTCCTGAGTAGCTGGGATTACAAGCGCCTACCACCAAGCCTGGCTAATTTTTGTATTTTTAGTAGAGACGGGGTTTCGCCAAGTTGGTTAGGCTGGTCTCAAACTCCTGACCGCAGGTGATCCACCTGCCTTGGCCTCCCAAGGTGCTGGGATTACACAGGAGTCATAACGCCTGGCCTTTGCCTAACTTTTGCATTTTTAGTAGAGACGGGGTTTCACCATGTTGGCCAGGCTGGTCTCGAATTCCTGACCTCAAGTGATTTATCCGCCTTGGCCTCCCAAAGTGCTGGGATTACAGGCATGAGCCTCTGGGCCTGGCCTTAAATGGTTCCTTTTATAATATGTATTAATGTTCTGGGACAGGAGAGTTAAGGTTTGCTGTTGTTGTTGTTTTCTTATCTCTTAGATTTACATTCCAGTCTAGGAGACACTCTTCAGAGGCAATCCTTCACTGAGTCACTGCAAGATGAACTTATTTACTTTTTTTTTTTTTTTTTTTTTTTTGAGACGGTGTTTCACTCTGTTGCCGAGGCTAGAGTACAGTGGCATGATCTTGGCTGCAACCTCTTGCCTCCTGGGTTCAAGTGATTCTCCTGTCTCTGCCTCCTGAGTAGATGGGATAATAGTCGTGAGTCACCACGCCCAGCTAATTTTTGTATTTTTAGTAGAGACAGAGTTTCACCATGTTGGCCAGGCTTGTCTTGAACTCCTGACATCAGGTGATCTGACTGTCTCAGCCTCCCAAAGTGCTGGGATTACAAGTGTGAGCCTCCGAGCCTGGCATGCAAAATGATTTTAAACAGCTATCCTACTGAAATGAAAGCACAGGAGTCTTCATCTTCAACATCTGGCCACCGGCATCACCTCCCCAACCCTGCTCCAAAGACTGGCTTCTGGAAGCCGAGAGCTCTTATGGCTACTCCACACTATGACTTGCTTTTTCATAAGTTGGAGCCTGTATAAAGGCTGCATTTTGAGACTGCATTAGAGTCTTAAATGATAAGGGATGAACACGATTAATGCGAATGCTCAAGGTTTCCACCCTTTGCTCCCACTTCTCAATTTGGAGTTATGCAGATAGACCAATTCACTGGGCTTTTGTGATGCAGATTGACGCCGGACTAGAAGATAAAAGTGTAATGGGGAAAGAAAGGAACACTTCAGTTAAGAAGTGGCTAAGTCAATCAACATAACAAAAACTTCAAGTAGGGGAAAGGGAAGAATAAAGGATGGCTTTTCATTTTTAATTTATATTTATTTATTATTATTTTTTTTTGAGACAGGGTCTCTGTCACCCAGGCCAGAGGCAGTGGTGGGATCTTGGCTCACTGCAACGTCGACCTCTGGGTCCTAGAGCAATTCTCCTGCCTCAGCCTCCAGAGTAGCTGGGATTACAGGCATGCACCACCATACCTGGCTAATTTTTGTATTTTTGGTAGAGACAGGGTTTCACCATGTTGGCCAGGTTGATCTAGAACTCCTGACCTCAAGTGATCCGTCTGCCTCGGCCTCCCAAAGTGCTGGGATTACAGGTATGAGCCACTGTGCCTGGCCTTTAATTCTCTTTTCTTTCTCCTTCCTT
>NW_016851406.1:0-1204 GCF_001698545.2 Rhinopithecus bieti | reverse complement strand
TGAATCCCATTTTCTCCTGTTTCAATTTACTCTCTAATTTGGTGGACTATAGACTCCAGAAGCTTCTTGAAAACATGCATGGGAAACAAATTATTTTTTATCTTTACATGATTCTTTGTTTTTAACCTTATATAAATAGTTTAGCTGGGATCTGAATTCAAGTTTAGAAATCCTTCTCTATCAGCACTTTGAAGGCATTCCTCCACCGTCTTCTGGCCTTACTGCTGCTTTTGAGAAGTCTATGCCATTCTAATACAGCATCTGAATCCTTGGTATCTGCCTCATTTCATCTCTCCAGAAGTTTTTATGACTTTCCTTTTTTTCTATCTGATATTTTGAACTTTCATTATAATATGTATTGTTCTAAACTTGGTGTATATTGTACTGAATACTTAATGAATACTTTCATTCAGAATTCTAAAGTGTTTCAGTTTGAGGAAATTTCCTAATATTGCTTCCCTGATAATTTCTTCCTTACTCTTTCTCTTCATAGAATTCCTATTATACAGATGTTACACTTCCTGGATGGTATTTTACATTTCTTACTTTTTCTCTTCTTGTCCATCTTTATCTCTTCATTTTCCTTTTAAAGGGATATCTTAACTTTATCTTACAAACTTCCCATTGACATTAAAAAAAAAAATTAAACTATTTTTTAATTTCCCAGAAGTGAAGTCTTTCTTGTTCTCTGACTGTACGTGTTTTTTTATTTTATTTTATTTTTTATGTTTTGAGATGAAGTCTCGCTCTGTCACCCAGGCTGGAGTGCAGTGGCGCGATCTCGGCTCACTGCAAGCTCCGCCTCCCGGGTTCACGCCATTCTCCTGCCTCAGCCTCCCGAGTAGCTGGGACTACAGGAGCCTACCAAGACGCCAGGCTAATTTTTTTGTATTTTTAGTAGAGACAGAGTTTCACCGTGTTAGCCAGGATGGTCTCAATCTCCCAACCTCGTGATCCGCCCGTCTCGGCCTCCGTGTTTTTTAAAATTAAATTTCTGTTCTTGTTTTGTGGATGCAATATCTTTTCTCATCTCTCTGGGGATATTAACATGAACTCATGTTAAAAGTGACTAATTTCCTCTAGCCTCTGAGGTTTGAATTACTTCTGTAATATAGCTGGCCCTGAGAAAAATGCTATCTTCAACAAGTAGGTAATCAGAAAGATTGTTAATCCAACTGCACCCTTAGGTGCAGATGTGTTTGGG
>NW_016851405.1:0-753 GCF_001698545.2 Rhinopithecus bieti | reverse complement strand
AAGTTTTCGCCATGTTGCCCAGGGTGGTATTAAACTTCTGAGCTCAAGTGATCCACCTGCTTCGGTCTCCCACAGTGCTGGGATTACAGGCCTGAGCCACCACGCCCAGCCTGTAAACACTCTATATTCAAATTTTGCCAATTATTCCTTAACATCTATTACAGAAAATAAAATTTGGTCCAGTATGCAATTCAGAATTACAATTTGAACTTAATTGTTCTGTCTCACGCATTTCCTTTAATCTGGAAGAGTTTCTCAAGCTTTAAGTATGTTGACATTTTTGAAGAGTATAAACTATTTTATACCATGTCAATCAGTTCAGGTTTTTTGTCTTGTTTAGATTGACCTTGTGCATTTTTGTCAAGAATACACCAGATATGATGTATCACTTTCAGTGTATCATAGCATAAAGTACATAATGCATATTTAACTCACTAATGACAAAGTTAACATTAATTATTTGGTGAAAGTGATATGTGCCTGGCTTCTTTATTATAAGGTGGATTTTTTTTAATTAATAAATATCTTAATACTATGTAAATACATTTCGCCATTTTGACTAATCTAATTTTTTTTTAATTTTAAAAATGTTTTCACTAATTTTTTTGTAGAGATGGGGAATCCCATGCTGGGGTGCAGTAACATGATCATACATAGCTCACTGCAGCCTTGAACTCCTGGGCTCAAGTGATCCTCCTTCCTCAGGCTCCCGAGTAGCTGAGACTAAAGGCATAAGCCACTAGGCTTGACTTA
>NW_016851404.1:0-1207 GCF_001698545.2 Rhinopithecus bieti | reverse complement strand
AGAGACAGGGTTTCACCATGTTGACCAGGCTGGGCTTGAACTCCTGACCACAGACTTCAGGTGATCCACCTGCCTCAGCCTCCCAAAGTTCTGGGATTACAGGCGTGAGCCACCATACCCAGAAAAGTATGTCTCTTCTATGCCAATTTTGTTGATGGTTTTTAATCATGAGAGATGCTGGATTTTATCAAATAATGTCTCTGCATCTATTTAGAAGATCATATAATTTTTTAAAATTCTGTTTATCACATTGCAATTTTCATACGGATTGTACTGCATCTGTAGATGGGGTAGTATAAACATTTTAACAATATTTCTTCTTCCACTCAATAAACATGGGATATCTTTCCATTTATTCATATCTTACTCAATTTCTTCCATCAGTGTGTTGTAGTTTTCAGTGTACAAGCCTTTCACCACCTGGGTTCAATCTATTGCTATATATATTCTTTTGGTAGCACGTGAATATGAAATTGGTCTCTTGATCTTTTTTGGATAGTTTATTGTTAGACATGCAGAAATGCCACTCATTTCTGTGTGTTCATTTTGTATTCTGCAGGATTATTGTATTTGTTTATTAGTTCTAACAGTTTTTTTGGTGGAGTCTGTAAAGTTTTCTATATATAAAATTATATCATCAGCAAGTAGTGACAATTTCACTTCTTTCTTTTTTAAATGCCTTTTATTTCTTTCTTTTGCCAAATTGCCCTGGAAAGGACTTCCAATACTATGATGAATAGAAGTGGCCAGAGTGAGAATTCTTGTCTTGTTTCAGATCTTAAAAGAAAGGCGTTCAATTTTCCACCATTGAGCATAATATTAGCTGTGGGCTTCCATGTGGTCTTCCTGTGTTCAGGTACATTTCTTCTACACCTAATTTGGTGAGCATTTGTAACGATGAAAAGATGTTAAGCTTAGTCAAATGCTCTTTCTTCATCAAAAGAGATGATCATACGAATTTGTCCTTCATTCTGTTAATGTGATGGATCACATGTACTGATTTGCAAATGTTGAACCAACTTTGGATGCCAGGGTTAAATCCCACTTGATAATGACGGATGACTCTTTTAGTGTGTTGTTGAATTCGGTTTGCTATAATAGTATTTTGTTGAGAATTTTTGCATTTATATTCATCAAGGTTATTGACCTATAATTATTTTTTATTTTTTATTTTTATTATACTTTAAGTTCTAGGGTACATGTGCAT
>NW_016851403.1:0-1828 GCF_001698545.2 Rhinopithecus bieti | reverse complement strand
TGGGGGTGGTTGGGGGGTGGGGTTTATAAGCATGTCTGGATTTTCTAGATTTTTGTAATGAATTGCACTTCTTTCTGCTTTGGGACTTGATAAAAGAGAACTAGGGGCTGGGAAGGTCATGAGGAATTTTGTAGGTGTGAAGGTGTGCAGGAGGAGTTACTGGAAAAGCAAACAGAGACCATATGACCAAGCATGTGAGGCACATGTCCATGCAGGGCTGCCATGCAAACACCTCATGAAAAGAGATTTATTAATAAGTTCAGAGCAAGTAGCAGGAACTGGAGAAGAAGCTGAGAAGGTTCAGATGGTTATCAGGCAGGAGTGGGAGGGTCCTGTGGATATCCAGGGAGACAGAGACAAGCTCTTCAGAGGCAGCTCTGTGGCTTTGCCAGAGGCTCCTAGAGGCACTGAGGTTCCTGGGTTTGCCAAGGCTGGTGGCACCAACATAGCAACCGCGGGGTCCAGAAGGATCTGCCCGGAATCCTGGATCTGAATCGCCATTGTGACTCCCCACAGTGTGACTCTGTGAACGCTGTGCTCCCCAAGCCTTGGGAGATATGGGCTTCTGTCCCACGGAGAGTTGCTGGGAGAGTCTGACGAGCTAAGGGTTAGATTCTGGAGTGCTTCCATATCTGGAAATCATTATACTCATGCAGAATAAGGAAAATGGACAGATCCTCCTTCCAGACATGGAGTGTGGATTTTGACATTGCTTGGGTAGCTCAGGGCCCAAGCTGTGCAGCTATCTCAGCATGAAATGCCTTTCACACCCCTCTGCTCTCAGGACCCTGCCTTGTAGGAGCAAAGAGCCTCGGGCTCCCCACAAACATTGTGTTCTCTCTGCCGCTCTCTTAGGTCATTCTGTGTGGTGAGTTCTTCCCACCATGTTCTCCTCTCCCACTCTTCATCAGCTCCAGACTCAGCTTAGTATCCCTGACTTGCCAAGTGCCTTTAACCCTCAGCCCCAGACAGACGCTCTTTCCACTGCGTTTCCGTGGTCAGTTAGAGGCACAGGGCCAGATCTCCTGCCCTGAAGTCGTCTGACTGCACTCTCTAAGCCACTCACTGGCTGTGTGACCTGGACAAGTGACCTAAACCTTATAAGCCTCATTTGTTTGATCCACGTGGTGAAAATATTAATAGTTATTTTGCCGAGTTGTCAAGAGCACGGGAAGGGCTGGCCTGCTTAGGACAGGAGGTCATCTCATGGTGGCCAGCACTAGCCGGGGAGCCTCCAAGCCTGTGAGCCCAGAGTGGCTTTCCCTTGGGTTTTCAGAGCCTCCGGCTGCGCTTGGCAGATCTCAGGGTGAGTTAGTGATGCGGGAGTCTGCATGGCCCTCCTCACCCCTGTATAGGTTAGGAGTTGAGTCCTCTGCCCAGCATGAGGCATGGCCTCCTCATGGCCAACCCCTCTCATCTCTCAGGTCTTCCTCCAGGCATTCCCCAGGGCCCTCGTCTAAGCAGCTCTCCTCTCCCATTCTTCCCACATCTGCCCTGTTTTATCACCACCCGATATAGCACCGGCTTGTTGATGTGTTTGCTCAGTCACGACTCTCTCTCCAAAGCAGAAGGTAAGCTCCAGAGAGAAGGAACATTCTCTTGTCTTCTATTCTGCGTCGCTACATCCTCAGGACCCAGCATAGGGGCTAGAGCCTAATAGGTGCTCAGTTAACTGGCGTGGGAAGAATGAATGGAAGTGTCTCCCTAGCGCAGTGCCAAGCACAGCACAGGCACTTCGGAGATCTCTGTTATATGGAAACCTGGGACCTCCGGGGCTACGGTTTCTTTATTTAAGGAATTTCCCTCACCCCGCCACCCACGCCACCCC
>NW_016851402.1:0-1160 GCF_001698545.2 Rhinopithecus bieti | reverse complement strand
CCATCCCTTGTATCATGTACCCTTTTATTCATATACCCATCTAACTATTCATTTATATATCCATCTTTTTGGTTTTGTTAGTTTGTTTGTTTTGAGATGAAGTCTTGCTCTGTCTCCCAGGCTGAAGAGTGCAGTGGCACAATCTCAGCTTACTGCAACCTCCACTTCTTGTGTTCAAGCGATTCTCTTGCCTCAGCCTCCCAAGTAGCTGGGATTACAGGCGCCCGCCACCATGCCCGGGTAATTTTTGTATTCTTAATAGAGATGGGGTTTCACCATGTTGGCCAGGCTGGTCTTGAACTCCTGACCTCATGATCCACCCACCTCATCCTCCTAAAGTGCTGGAACTATAGACATGAGCCACCGTGCCCAGGTGTTTGTTTTTGAAACAGGGTCTTGCTCTGTCACCCAGGCTAGAGTGCAATGGCACAATAGTGGCTCACCGTAACCTCAACCTCCTGGGCTTAAACAATCCTTCTACCTCAGCCTCCTGAATACCTGGGACTACAGGTATGCACCACCATGCCCAGCTAATTTTTAAATTTTTTGTAGAGGTGGAGTCTCACTATGTTGCCCAAGCTGGTCTTGAATTCCTGGGCTCAAGCTATTCTCCCACTTTGGCCTCCCAGTGTTGAGATTACAGGCATGAGACACTCTGGTCAACCTAATTTTGTTTTTATTTATTATTTTTAATTTTATTTTATTTAGTGAGAGACAGGGTCATGCCCAGGCTAGAATGCAGTGACATGATTGTAGCCTACTGCAGTCTCAAACTCCTGGGTTCAAGCGATCATCTTGCCTCAGCCTCCCGAAGTACTGTGATTACAGGTGTGAGCCACTACACCTGGCCCCAACTTTTCGTACATGAACCTATCCAGCCATGTGGCCAACCATCCCCCCTACCCTCATGGCTATTCACTAATTTATCTATTTATCCACATATTTATTTACTTCCTCATGCATCTATCAACCCATCCATCACCTACCCACCTACCTATACATCCTTTATCCTTCTCTCATCCATCCACCCATCATCTCTTCCTCCACCATTTCCTTCATCTCTCCATCATCTTCCACTTATTCATCTTTCCTTCAAACCTCTACCATTCCAACTCTCGATTCATCCAGCCATCCATCCAGTCCTCCCTCCATTCATCCAT
>NW_016851401.1:0-814 GCF_001698545.2 Rhinopithecus bieti | reverse complement strand
TCTCGGCCTCCCAAAGTGCTGGGATTACAGGCTTGAGCCACCGCGCCCGGCCAAGAAACCTTTTTCTACCTCAGGATCATAAAGATATTCTCTTATGTTATTCCAAAATGTCCTTTATGTTTTAACTTTTACATTTAGGTCTTTAATCAACCAGGAATAGATTTTTGTGTACGGTGTAAGGTAAAGGCCTGAAATGTTTTTTTCTGTATAGAGACCCAAGTGTTTTACATCATTTGTCATTAAAAGCCTGTCTCTGTAATGACATATCTGATACACATCATGTGATTCATATATGTGTGACTCTTTTTCCTGTTTCATTGGCTTAATTGTTTATCTTTGCAATATTGTACTGTCTTAATTGCTCTAATTACTTTAGTAATAGTTTTGGTAATTAATTTAGTAATCTCCATTTTTATTGTGAAATATAACATGCATGTAGAAAATGCATTAAAATAGATTAATAGATGTCAAGCTTACTTAATATTTATAAAACAAACACCCACATAACTACCACCTAGGTCTGATTACAACACGACCTCTCCCCACAGAAGGATTGATTATTTTGGCATTTATGATAATAATTTCTTTGCTTTTCTTTACCAGTAGCGTACATATCCCTATATAATATAGTTTAATTTGCTCCCATTTTGAACTTTATATTAAGAGTTATACTGAACACAATTTTATTTCTTTTTTTTTTTTTTTTTTTTGAGACAGAGTCTTGCTCTTTTGCCCAGACTAGAGTGCAGTGGTGTAATCACAGCTCTCTACAGCTTCAACCTCCCAGGCTCAGGGAATCTTCCCACCTCAGTCT
>NW_016851400.1:0-1158 GCF_001698545.2 Rhinopithecus bieti | reverse complement strand
ATGGAGTTTCGCTCTTGTCCCCCAGGCTGGAGTGCAGTGGCATGATCTCAGCTCACTGTAACCTCTGCCTCCCAGGTTCAAGCCATTCTCCCGCCTCAGCTTCCTGAATAGCTGGGATTACAGACATGCATCACCATGCTGAGCTAATTTTGTATTTTAGTAGAGACACAGTTTTACCATGTTGGCCAGGCTGATCTCGAACTCCTGAACTCAAGTGATCCGCCTGCCTCAGCCTCCCCAAGTGCTGGGATTACAGCCTTGAGCCACCGCACCTGGCCTCTTTTTTTTTTTTTAATACAGAGTCTGGCTCTGTCACCCAGGCTGGAGTGCAGTGGCATGATCTTGGCTCACTGCAAGCTCTGCTTCCCGGGTTCATGCCATTCTCCTGCCTCAGCCTCCCGAGTAGCTGGGACTACAGGCACCCATCACCATGCCTGGCTAATATTTTTTGTAATATTTTTAGTAGAGACAGGGTTTCACCGTGTTAGCCAGGATGGTCTCGATCTCCTGACCTCATGATCCGCCTGCCTTGGCCTCCCAAAGTGCTGGGATTTCAGGCGTGAGCCACTGCGCCCAGCCTCTTTTTTTTTTTTTTTTTTAGAGACAGGGTCTTGCTATGTTGGCCAGGGTAATCTCGACCTCCTGGCCTCAAGCAATCCTCCTGCCTTGGCCTCCGAAAGTGCTGGGATTACAGGTGTCAGCCACCATACCTAGCCTACAATGCTACTGTTGTCTGTCCTTGAATATGGGCTTCTGTCAATAGTTCACCCTCAGTGCCCATCTTTTATACATCTTTAACTTTGGCCTCTATTAACTCTTATCATTCATGGTCCTCTGGTCTACAATAAAAAATCATGTCTCTCTCAGCTTGATGTGATTTACGATTCTCCTGCCTCAGCCTCCCGAGTAGCTGGGATTACAGGCACATGCCACCGCGCCTGGCTAATTTTTGTATTTTTAGTAGAGACAAGGTTTCACCATGTTGGCCAGGCTGGTCCTGAGCTCTTGACCTCAAGTGATCCACCTGCCTCGGCCTCCCAAAGTGCTAGGATTACAGGTGTGAGCCACCACGCCTGGCCGCTAATTTTTTTTTTTAAAGAAATGGTACATTAGGGCCAGGCGCGGTGGCTCACGCCTGTAATCCCAGCACTTCGGGAG
>NW_016851399.1:0-1620 GCF_001698545.2 Rhinopithecus bieti | reverse complement strand
AAGATTATGAATCAGCTGATCCTTGAGAGTTGCCGTATTGGACTTGGAACCAAAAGGAATTGGGAATGCACGTCAGGTGGGACACGTGGCAATGGCGGCAGCGGCTACAGTACCCAACCTGCGTTTTTAAAAAGTATTTTCTCAGGCTGGGTGCTGTGGCTCACGCCTGTAATCCCAACACTTTGGGAGGCCAAGGCGGGCAGATCACGAGGTCAGGAGTTCGAGACCAGCCTGGCCAAAAGGGTGAAACCCCGTCTCTACTAAAAATACAAAAACTAGCCAGGTGTGGTGGCACACGCCTGTAATCCCAGCTACTTGGGAGGCTGAGGCAGGAGAACTGCTTGAACCAGGACCTGGGAGGCAGAGGTTCCCAGGAGCCGAGATAACCCCATTGTACTCCAGCCTGGGCAACAAGAGTGAAACTCTGTCTCAAGTATTTTCTCTACCGAGAATCTTATCAGCTATACAAAAACCTGTAGAGTTTAATGCTGAAGCTAATACTGAACTACACTTGAATTCACATTCTTAGCAAAACGCGTACACGGCACAGGCATCATTACAGGGTAGCCATTTATTCTTCATCTTCAACCTCTTCCTCCTGATCTTCATCTTCCTCCTGATCTTCATCTTCCTCCTCCTCCTCCTCATCTTCTGGTTTGTTCTTCTTCTTTGAGCTCTTCTTTCCTGCTTAACTTTTGCCCTTGGCACGATATGCAGCAATACCCTTTTCATATCTCTCCTCTAGCTTAGCTGCTTTCTCTTCACATGGTTGTTTATCTTTGGCCGACTGCCCAGACCACATTTCACCCAGTTTCTTTGCAGTTTCCCCGACAAACAGGCCTGGGTGTCCACTTCTGATCTTTGGGCGATGTTCCGAGCAAAACAGGAAGAAGGCAGATGGTGACCTTTTAGGAGCATTGTGATCCGATTTCTTTCCTTTCTTATCCTTCCCTACCTTTTGGAGGAACGTCACTTTTCATCTCCCTGTCATAACGAGCTTTGTCACTTTTTGCCATATCTTCAAACTTCAACTTCTCCTTTGCAGATGTGGTCTTCCATCTCTCCAAACACTTCTTGGAGAATTCCACGAAATTCACGGAAGAGTCTGGGTGTTTCTTCTTGTGTTCTTCCTGGCAGGTCTACATGAAGAAGGCGTACGAGGACATTTTACCCAAATAGCGTCCACCTGCTGCGAGCTTTTCCTCAGAGTCCTGCAGATCAGCCGGACCCGACAGAGACGCTTCCCTCCACACTGAATCTCTTTTTTTTTTTTTTTTTTTTTTTTTTGAGACGGAGTCTTGTTCTGTCGCCCAGGCTGGAGTGCAGTGGCTGTATCTCAGCTCACTGCAAGCTCCGCCTCCCGGGTTCACGCCATTCTCCTGCCTCAGCCTCCCGAGTAGCTGGGACTACAGGCGCCCGCCACCTCGCCCGGCTAATTTTTTGTATTTTTTTAGTAGAGACGGGGTTTCATCATGTTAGCCAGGATGGTCTCGATCTCCTGACCTCGTGATCCGCCCGTCTCGCCCTCCCAAAGTGCTGGGATTACAGGCTTGAGCCACCACGCCCGGCCTCTCTTTTTTTTTTGAAACGGAGTCTCGCCCTGTCGCCCAGGCTGGAGTG
>NW_016851398.1:0-722 GCF_001698545.2 Rhinopithecus bieti | reverse complement strand
TTTTTTTTTTTTTTTTTTTTTTTTTGCCACCCCTCTTTGTATGCTTTGATCTACTTTCAACTTCACTGAACCTTTTGCCTCTTTTTTTGTGTGTGTGATGGAGTCTTGCTCTGTCCCAGGCTGGAGTGCCGTGGCGTGAGCTCGGCTCACTGAAACCTCCGCCTCCCAGGTTCAAGCGGTTCTCCTGCCTCAGTCTCCCAAGTAGCTGGGACTACAGGCATGTGCCACCACACCCACCTAATTTTTGTATTTTTAGTAGAGACGAGGTTTCACCATGTTAGCCAGGCTGGTCTCGAACTCCTGACCTCAGGCAGTCCACCCACCTCAGGTTCCCAAAGTGCTGCTGGAATTACAGACGTGAGCCACTGCACCTGGCCTCCCCTCTAATTTGTTAAGCCTAGCTAGTAAATTATTTATTTTAGATATTGCAGGTGTTCTTCATAAGATTTTCATTAAGGTCTTTTGCTGTTTCTGTTTCTCTTCTAAGATTGCCTGTCTGTTCACTCATTATGACTATTAAGTCTTTGAACTTTTTTTTTTTTTTTTTTGAGACAGAGTCTCGGTCTGTCACCCAGGCTGGAATGCAGTGGCTCAATCTCGGCTCACTGCAAGCTCCGCCTCCTGGGTTCACACCATTCTCCTGCCTCAGCCTCCCAAGCAGCTGGGACTACAGGTGACCGCCACCACACCCGGCTAATTTCTTTTTGATTTTAGTAGAGATG
>NW_016851397.1:0-937 GCF_001698545.2 Rhinopithecus bieti | reverse complement strand
CACTTTCTAATTGGATAGAGTCAAGATCCATAGGTGTGCTGTATTCAGCAGACCTATCTCATGTGCCAAGAGACACGGAGGCTCAAAATAAAGGGATGGAGGAATATTTACCAAGCAAATGGAAAGGAAAAAAAAAAAAGCAGGGGTTGCAATCCTACTCTCTGATAAAACAGACTTTAAACCAGCAAAGATCATTAACAAACAAAGAAGAGTGTTACATAATGGTAAAGAGATAAATGCAACAAGAAGAGCAAACTATTCTAAATATATATGCACCCATTACAGGAGTGCCCAGATTCATATAGCACGTTCTTAGAGACCTACAAAAAGACTTAGATTCCCACAAAATAATAATGGGAGACATTAACACCCACTGTCAATATTAGATCAATGAGATGAAAAATTTACAAGGATATTCAGGACTTCAACTCAGCACTGGACCAAGGAGACCTAATAGACATCTACAGAACTCTTCACCCCAAATCAACAGAATATACATTCTTCTCAGCAACACATTGTCCTTTTTGTAAAATTGACCACATAATTGAAAGCAAAACACTTCCTAGCAAATGCAAAAAGAAATCATAACAAACAGTTTCTCAGACCACAGTGCAATCAAATTAGAATTCAGGATTAAGAAATTGACTCAAACCACACAACTACATGGAAACTGAACAACCTGCTCTTGAATGACTACTGAGTAAATAACAAAATTAAGGCAGAAATAAATAAGTTATTTGAAACTAATGAGAACAAAGAGAGAACATACCAGAATCTCTGAGACATAGCTAAAGCAGTGCTTGGAAGGAAATTTATAGCACTGAATGCCCAAATGAGAAAGTGGGAAAGATGTAAAATTGACACCCTAACATCACAATTAAAAGAACCAGGCCAGGCGCGGTGGCTCAAGCCTGTTATCCCAGCACTTTGGGAGGCC
>NW_016851396.1:0-460 GCF_001698545.2 Rhinopithecus bieti | reverse complement strand
AAATTGAAGTTTCCACTTCTCTGTTATGGTTCCCTGCAGGCCTGACATCTTGCCTAGCTAAGTCACTTAAGGAGTATTTGTTAAGGTGTTTGAATGAAGAAATATGATATCTTGGCCGGGCTCAGTGGCTCAGGCCTGTAATCCCAACACTTTGGGAGGCCGTGGCAGGCAGATCACGAGGTCAAGAGTTTGAGACCAGCCTGACCAACATGGTGAAACCGCATCTCTACTAAAAACACAAAAAAATTAGCCGGGTGTGGTGGCGTGCGCCTATAATCCCAGCTACTCGGGAGGCTGAGGCAGGAGAATCACTTGAACCCGGGAGCTGGAGGTTGCAGTGAGCTGAGATCGCACTACTGCACTCTACCCTGGGCAATAGAGTGAGACTGCATCTCAAAAAATAAAATAAATAAAATTTAAAAAAATATGATATGTATTATATTTTATGTATTTTACTGGA
>NW_016851395.1:0-463 GCF_001698545.2 Rhinopithecus bieti | reverse complement strand
TAACCTGTACTGACATTATAAATTCTCAGAGATCAAACACTATCTAAAGAACGTAAATAGTGTAATGAAGATCATTTAATGTATGTTCCTCCCAATGATTTACCAATCATTCAAAATTACTTCGTGATGTTGCAGGCTTCAAGGCCATTAAATTCATATCCATCCAGTTAACAGTTTTCTTGGAATGGCAGACCCTGTGCAAAGTGCAATCCTACTGTGTGCAGTAGAAAGCACATTGAGGGTGCTAGTCTGACTGCACTGCTTCCTGACTGGGTGTAACTGATAAGTTAGTAAAAATTTCTTTTAAAATAATGGACTTTTAATAGATAATTTCTTCAGCCTCTTGCAATTTTAACATTCACTACTAGGATTTGTTTGAAAGTGTTGGTTAATAGAGGACAGGCTGTTAATAGGCTAATAGGATGGTAGTGAAAAGAGAGTTTACTATTTCTAAGTGAGTTAA
>NW_016851394.1:0-936 GCF_001698545.2 Rhinopithecus bieti | reverse complement strand
TACCCATTATCATTTTTTATTGTGTCTATTTGATTCTCCTCTTTTTTCTTCTTTATTAGTCTGGCTAGTGGTCTATTTTGTTAGTTTTTTCAAAAAAACCAGCTCCTGCATTCATGGATTTTTTTTGAAGAGTTTTTCTTGTCTCTATCTCCTTCATTTCTGCTCTGATCTTAGTTATTTCTTGTCTTCTGCTAGCTTTTGAATGTGTTTGCTCTTGCTTCTCTAGTTCTTTTAATTGTGATATTAGGGTGTCAATTTTAGATCTTCTCCATGCTTTCTCTTGTGGGCATTTAGTGAGATAAATTTCCCTCTAAACACTGCTTTAAATGTGTCCCAGAGATTGTGGTACATTGTGTCTTTGTTCTCACTGGTTTCAAAGAACTTATTTATTTCTGCCTTAATTTTGTTACTTACCCAGTAGTCATTCAGGAGCAGGTTGTTCAGTTTCCATGTAGTTGTGTAGTTTTGAGTGAGTATCTTAATCCTGAGTTCTAATTTGATTGCACTGTGATCTAAGAGACTGTTATGATATCCATTCTTTTGCATTTGCTGAGGAGTGTTTTACTTCCAACTCTGTGGTCAATTTTAAAGTAAGTGCGATGTGGTGCTGAGAAGAATGTATATTCTGTTGATTTGGGGTGGAGAATTCTGTAGCTGTCTATTAGGTCTGCTTGGTGCAGAGCTGAGTTCAAGTCCTGAATATCCTTAATTTTCTGTCTTGTTGATCTAATATTGACCGTGGGGTGTTAAAGTCCCCATTATTATTGTGTGGGAGTCTGTCTCTTTGTAGGTCTCTAAGAACTTGCTTTATGAATCTGTATTGGGTGCATACATATGTAGGATAGTTAGCTCTTCTTGTTGCTTTGATCTCTTTAGCATTATGTGGTGCCCTTCTTTGTCTCTTTTGATCTTTGTTCGTTTAAAATCTGTTATTCA
>NW_016851393.1:0-903 GCF_001698545.2 Rhinopithecus bieti | reverse complement strand
AGATCTGGTCATGGAGAGCAAGTGCTGGAAGCTTAGAGTCACCAGAAACGTTCCTAAAGGTCCAACTGGGGGAACAACATATTTGGTTTAGCATGCTCTAATATGTTGGAGATTGTCACCTTTGATAATATTTTCTTACTACACCATCACACCCTTAAAATCAGCTGGTTCAATTTTGAATGTATGTATTGTTTCTTCGAGAACAAGGTTTAATGATATATTTTCAGTGACAGTAAGTGATTCTAGGAAAAGAAAGCAAAAAATCTATATACTCATAAGTTGGGAAGGAGTCAGGAAAATTGGGAAGGCAAAGTGGAAAGAACTTAGTTTTTTATGTTCTAAAGATCAAATTAATGAAATTCTCAGTTCTATTTATTTGTTTTAGGGTTTGTCTATATTCTTGATCTGAAGAAGATATAAAAGTTCATCTTCAGAATCCAAGAGTTCTCTCTAAGAAGGAAGAGATTTGGGGACTTAAGTGGATATTGTTCCTTCAGTTAATTAGATTGGATTGAGCAATATTTTTTTCCCTGTCATGAATGGTTTCCTTGTGAAATTGTTTTCAGCATGAAAATAAGTATGTGAAGACATGCTGTTAAATGCTCCAGAAAGGTTATAGAAAAGCTGATGTAACATCCTGTTGTCTGATTATGTAACAACACAACAAATAAGATCATCAATGCAAAATAAAATTTCCTGACAATCAGTCATTGACAAGGAAACTTGCTTTGGTAACAGGTCAAGAAACTTGAAATTTAAGATATGTTATGAGTATTTATAAATACAAAGTCAAAGTTTTTTCAGCCTACTCGGTCAGAGTGAAACCTCTGCTTGACTCAAAGGATGATGGAACTAGTCAGTTTTTCATGCCAAATTTTATTTTATCTAAATATGGAAGTTATT
>NW_016851392.1:0-715 GCF_001698545.2 Rhinopithecus bieti | reverse complement strand
CTATGGGATATTTCAGAGCGTGTGAAAGCTTATGGAGACAAAGGAAATATCCTTGGACAAAAACTAGAAAGAATCATTCAGAGAAACTGCTTTGTGATTGGAGAATTAATCTCACAGAGTTGCATGATTCTTTCCATGGCACAGTTTCTTAGGACTCTTTTTGGTCAGTCTGAGAAGACATATTTTCATCTCATTGAAGCCTATGGTGACGAAGAATATCTCCTCAGATTACAAGTAGAAAGAAGCTTCTGAGAAAGTTCTTTGTTATATGTGAATTCACCTCAAAGGGTTACACCTTTCTTTTCATGGAGCAGTTTGTTAATACTGTTTTCCTGGAATCTGAAAGGGGAATTTGGTGTCTGAATTGTTACCTATGGTGAAGAAGGAAGTATCCTCGACAAAAACTAGAAGGAATCTTTCTGAGAAACTGTTTTGTGATGGGTGATTTCGTCTCACAGAGTTACACCTCTCTTTTCATTAAGCAGTTTGATAACACTGTTTTCGTGGAATCTGCAATAGAGTACTTGGGAGTGCAATGAAGCCTATGGTGACAAAGGAAATATCCTCAGATGAAAACCAAAAATAAGCTTTCTTTTTTTTTTATTATACTTTAAGTTCTAGGGTACATGTGCATAACGTGCAGGTTTGTTACACATGTATACCTATGCCATGTGGGTGTGCTGCACCCATCAAATAGTCAGCACCCATCAATTCA
>NW_016851391.1:0-803 GCF_001698545.2 Rhinopithecus bieti | reverse complement strand
CTTTCCTTTTCTTTCTTTTATTTTTTTTATGGGTCTCACTTTGTCTCTGAGGCTGGAGTGCAGTGGTGTGGTCATGGCTCAACATAGCCTTGACCATCTGGACTCAAGCAATTCTTCCACAACAGCCCCCCCCAGGTCGCTGGAACCACAAGTATGTGCCACCACACCTAGTTAATTTTTTAATTATTTGTAGAGATGGAATTGCTCTATGTTGCCCAGGCTGATCTTGAACTCCTGGGTTCAAGCAATCCACCTGTCTTGACCTCCCAAGCACTCAGATTACATGCATGAGCCACCATTTGTGGCCTTCTGATTTTTTTTCATTAGTGTTTTGTTGTTTTCCTTATAGACATCTTTCACTTCCTTGGTTAGATATATTTCCAGGTATTTTATTTTATTTTATTTTTATGGCAACTGTAAATGGGATTGCATTATTGATTTTGCTCTCAGCTTGAATGTTATAGGTGTGTATAAATACTACTGACTTTTTACATTGATTTTGTATCCTGAAACTTTACTGAAGTCGTTTATCAGTTCTAGAGCCTTTTGATGGAGTCTTTATGTTTTTCTAAATTTAGAATTATATTGTCAGTTAAGATAGATAATTTGACATCTTGTTTTTCTATTTGGATGCCTTTTGTTTTTTTCTCATGCCTGATTGCTGTGGCTAGGACTGCCAGTACTATGTTGGATAGGAGAGGTGAGACATTTCTGATATTACTTCTTTATATCTTCTTTTAATTTTTTCTAAGTCACTCTAGCTAAATATTTGTCAAGTTTGTTCATTTAATAAAATAACTTTT
>NW_016851390.1:0-714 GCF_001698545.2 Rhinopithecus bieti | reverse complement strand
GTCTGTGGTGCTGTCCATTTACAACAGCCGCTTCCTGGACATGGACAGCATCATCACGGAGGTCGAGGCACAGTACGAGGAGATGGCCAACCGCAGCTGGACTGAGGCTGAGAGCATGTACCAGATCAAGTATAAGGAGCTTCTGACGCTGGCTGGGAAGCATGGGGATGACCTGCAGCATACATAGACTGAGATCTCTGAGATAAACTGGAACATCAGTGGGCTCCAGGCTAAGATTGAGGGTCTCAAAGGCCAGAGGACTTCCCTGGAGGCCGCCATCACACATGCCGAGCAGCGTGGGGAGCTGGCCATTAAGGATGCCAATGCCAAGCTGTCTGAGCTGGAGGCCGCCCTGTAGCGGGCCAAGCAGTACATGGCACAGTAGCTGCTTGTGTACCAGGAGCTGATGAACGTCAAGCTGGCCCTGGACGTTGAGATCGCCACCTACAGGAAGCTGCCGGAGGGCGAAGAGAGCCAGCTGGAGTCTGGGATGCAGAACATGAGTATCCATATGAAGATCACCAGCAGCTATGTAGGTGGTCAGAGCTTGGCCTATGGGGGCCTCACAAGCCCTGGCCTCAGCTACAGCCTGGGCTCCAGCTTTGTCTGTGGCGTGGGCTCCAGCTCCTTCAGCCGCACCAGCTCCTCCAGGGTCGTGGTTGTGAAGAACGAAACCCGTGATGGGAATCTGGTGTCCGAGTCCTCCAACGTCCT
>NW_016851389.1:0-904 GCF_001698545.2 Rhinopithecus bieti | reverse complement strand
TTCTTTTGAGATGGAGTCTTGCTGTCACCCAGCCTAGTGTGCCATGGCGCAATCTCGGCTCACTGTAACCTCTGTCTCTTGGGTTCAAGCAATTTTCCAGCCTCGGCCTCTCCAGTAGCTGGGACCACAGGCACACACCACCATGCCCAGCTAATTTTTGTATTTTTAGTAGAGACGGGGTTTCACCATGTTGGCCAGGCTGGTCTTGCACTCGACCTCAAATGATCCACCCGCCTTGGCCTCCCAAAGTGCTGGGATCACAGGTGTGAGCCACCACACCTGGCCTTTTTTTTTTTTTTTTGAGACAAAGTCTCACTCTGCCACCCAGGCTGGAGTGCAGTGGTGTGATCTCAGCTCACTGAAACCTCTGCCTCCTGGGTTCAGGCCATTCTCCTGCCTCAGCCTCCTGAGTAGCTGGGATTACAGGTGTGTGCCACCACACCCGGCTAATTTTTGTATTTTTAGTACAGATGGGGTTTCACCATGTTGGCCAGGCTGATCTTGACCTCCTGACCTCAGATGATCTGTCTGCCTTGGCTTCCCAAAGTGCTGGGGTTACAGGTGTGAGCCACCGGGCCTGGCCGACAGTATATCGATACTAAGCCCCTACTGTGTGCTGGCCAACCTCTCCACCTTGGGCTGACTGTGTACCCAGCCTAAGTACACACAGTATGCCAGGAAACATATGGAAAGCTCATGCCCTGATATTTGTTGAACACTTGCTGCATACGGCTTTTATGGGGGACCCACTGTGTGCCAAAAGCCATTCTCTGCTAAGTGACAGCTTTATGCCTTGCTACATACCCCAGTATCTGCCCAGCTCCCCTGGGGCCCCAAACACGGCCCTCCATGTGGACACTCAGAAATCAGAGGTGCTGAGGCCGGGCATGGTGGCTCACGCCTG
>NW_016851388.1:0-904 GCF_001698545.2 Rhinopithecus bieti | reverse complement strand
TCCCCCTCCCCTTCCTCTTCTTCTTTCTTCCTTCTTCTTCTTCTTTTTTTAGAACAGGGTCTCACTCTGTCACCCAGGCTGAAGTACAGTGGTGTGATCTTGGCTCACTGCAGCCTCCACCTCGCAGGTTCAAGCGATTCTCCCACCTTAACCTCCTGAGTAGCTGGGATTATAGGCATGTGCCACCATGCCTGGCTAACTTTTGTATTTTTAGTAGAGACAGGGTTTTACCATGTTGCCCGGGCTGGTCTTGAACTCCTGGCCTCATGTGATCTGCCCACCTTGGCCTCCCAGAATGCTGGGATTACAGGTGTGAGCCACTGCACTTAGCCTGTGATATTTATTATATTAGTATAATAGAATATTTATAGGAGTTATATATTTATAGACTTTAAGCCCTGGTTTGAAAAGTTTACTTTTAAAATGGACAAATGATGTCAGAATAATGTAAATTGGGACAAAAGTCACAGATCCTTCATTTTACATGCTGTGTTAAGCTCACTATAGGCAGAGTACCTTGGTTGATAATATATTTTATCTATAAGAAGCTCTAAATAAAAATGCGACTCAAGAAGTCATTAAGCAAGAAGATACAGTTGGTAGCTGTGATCAGACACCACAACATTCATACCCATGGAATATTTGGAATAGAAGGAAGTGTTACATAGATCAGTGAGTTTCTGTTGTTGTTGTTGTTGACTTAAGAATATTTTCAAATGAGGATGTTTTTACCAATACAGGCTATTGTGTTTGAATGAGAGGAGCTTTTATAATTTAAGATTATTTCTTTATGAATTACAAAAACCACAAATTAGACTTATAATACCTTTCCTAAAGTGATGATTTTTTAAAAAATTAGTGTTGTATGGCCGGGCGCGGTGGCTCATGCCTGTAATCCCAGCAC
>NW_016851387.1:0-461 GCF_001698545.2 Rhinopithecus bieti | reverse complement strand
AAGAAATGAGCTGGGCACCATGGTCCTAACTACTTGGGAGACTGAAGCAGGAGAATTGCTTGAGCCCAGGAGTTTGAGGCTGCAATGAGCTATGATCACGCCACTGCACTCCAGCCTGGGCAACAAAGAGAGACCCCATCTCTAAAAACAAAAAGTGACTGGGTGCGGTGGCTCATGCCTGTAATCCCAGCACTTTGGGAGGCCGAGGTGGATGGATCATTTGAGATCAGGAGTTTGAGACCAGCCTGGCCAACATGGTGAAATCCAGTCCCTACTAAAATAACAAAAATTAGCTGGGCATGATGGCACACATCTATAATCTCAGCTACTCAGGAGCTGAGGCACGAGAATCACTTGAACCTGGGAGGCACACGTTGCCGTGAGCCAAGGTTGTGCCACTGCACTCCAGCTTGGGTGATGGAGGGAGACTCTGTCTTAAAAGAAAAGAAAAGCTGGCTTAA
>NW_016851386.1:0-713 GCF_001698545.2 Rhinopithecus bieti | reverse complement strand
TGGGAGGGCAGTGGGCCTGCTCTGAGACCTCACCCTGGACTTGTCTCCTCTGTTCAGTTCATGCTGTGAAGGAGATGGTGGGACATGCCAAGGAGACTGGCGAGAAAGGTACAGCCGGCTAAGTTTGGGCAGGGAAGCAGGGAGGGAAGAAGGGAAGCCAGGTGCTGGGCCAACCTGTTCTTTGACTAACCAGGTCAAACTCTGCCCCTGATGTCTCAGCCTTTCAGAGCCTCTCGGCTGGGCAGTTATCTATGCTCATCAGAGGCCACAGAGCATACTGCATTAGGGCACTGTCTAGATGGTTCTCCCTGTGGAATGATAAGAAGACAAAGTCACAAAAGACTATGTGACAGCACACTAGGACAAAATATTTAACATGTAAAATTCTATGTTAAATGTTAAATTGATGTGTGTGAGCTATGAGTAGAACTATGTACAAAGCAAGGGTATATCTCATTCCTTTTAAACAAAATAGATTCTGGGTAGATGAAGGACTTAAATTTACATAAATGAATGTATTAACTTACTAGGAGATAACCATCTTAGCTCAGGCTGCTATTATAAAATACCATAGGCCAAGCACAATGACTCATGCCTGCAATCCCAGAACATCGAGCGGTCAAGGCGGATGGGCCAACTAAGGTCAGGAGTTCAAGACCAGCCTGATCAATATGGTGAAACCCTGTCTCTACTAAAAATCAAAATCAGGGTAG
>NW_016851385.1:0-727 GCF_001698545.2 Rhinopithecus bieti | reverse complement strand
AAGTATTTTTTATTTTAAAATAATAGAAACATAGTTTCACTGTGTTGCCCAGGCCAGTCTTGAACTCCTGAACTCAAAGGATCCTCCCACCTCGGCCTCCCAAAGTGCTAGGATTACAGACGTGAGCCACCACTTATAATCTTTATAAGTTTAGCTCCAGCTTTGCCACCACTGTTCTCCGTCACCTTTTAAATTCCTTTGCTCTCATACATAAATGGAATTCTTTTCCAATATTTCCATATTGCTATGGTGCCTTTATTTATTTATTTTATTGGGCAACCCCTGCCAAACCAGAATAGGTTCATAGAGACTCTCTGCCTCTGCTATGTTCGTTCCCTTTTAGTATTTAATGTTACAGTTGGATGTCTTATGTCAGTCTGGTTCTCTTCCCTACAGCTTATTTTTCATGCTGACACCTTTAAAATTTTCTTTCTTTAATTTCATCAGGATATGTCTAGGTATGTGTTTTCTTTCAATATTCTTGCTGATCTTCAGTGGGAGTTTGAAGTATCAGCTGTTTTCAGCTCGGGGATTTTCTTTTTCCTCCATTATTTCTTTACTTCTTCTATACACTTTAGTCTGTCACACTGAACATTGGATTTTCTGGATCTGTTTTTCCTATACCTTTTCTTTTGTAATTTCAGTTTCTTTGTTTTCTATTCTATATTCTGAGTAAATTCTTTTTTTTTTTTTTTTTTTTTTTTTTTTTTTTTTTTTTTTTTTTTTT
>NW_016851384.1:0-463 GCF_001698545.2 Rhinopithecus bieti | reverse complement strand
GGGTCTCACTCTGTCACCCAGGCTGGAGACCAGTGGCATGAACATGGCTTACTCAGTCTTGATTTCCCGGGCTCGAGCGATTCTCCTACCTCAGCCCCCACAGAACAGTAAATGTCCTGAGGGAACAAAACCCATGCTAATATTTGCTGGTGATGATTTTGATGTAACAGAAGATTATAGAAGACTAAAAAGTCTTCTTATTGATTTCTTCAGAGGCCCCACAGTATCAAATATCTGCCTGGCTGGATTAGAGTATGTTCTGCACTTCACTGCACTGAATGGGAAGATTTACTTTCGAAGCTATAAGTTGCTGTTGAAGAAATCTGGTTACAGAACACCACAGATTGAATTGGAAGAGATGGGACCCTCATTAGATCTGGTTCTGAGGAGGACACACCTGGCATCGGATGACTTTTATAAATTATCTATGAAAATGCCAAAACCTCCCAAGCCAAAGAAGAAG
>NW_016851383.1:0-1365 GCF_001698545.2 Rhinopithecus bieti | reverse complement strand
AGACTCCGTCTCAAAAAAAAAAAAGAATAAATAAGTTGTAGTGCGTGCCTGTGGTCCTAGCTACTCAGGAGGCTGAGGCGGGAGGATCGCTTGACACCAGGAGTTGGACACTGTAGTGAGCTATAATTGTGCCACTGCCCCTCCAGCCTGGGTGACAGAGCGAGACCTTGTCTCTAAAAAAATAAAAATAGGCCAGGTGTGGTGGCTCAAGCCTATAATCCCAGCCCTTTGGGAGGCTGAGGTCGGTGGATCACCTGGGGTTGGGAGTTCGAGACCAGCCTGACCAACATGGAGAAACCCCGTCTCTACTAAAAATACAAAATTAGCCAGGCATAGTGGCTCATGCCTGTAATCCCAGCTTTGTGGGAGGCTGAGGCAGGAGTATCGCTTGAACCCAGGAGGCGGAGGTTGCGGTGAGCCAAGATCGCACCATTGCACTCCAGCCTGGGCAACAAGAACAAAACTCTGTCTCAAAATAAATAAATAAATAAATAAATAAATAAATAAATAAATAAATAAATAAATTAGTGACACCCCGTCTCTACCAAAAAAATAAAATAATTAGGCGGGTGTAGTGGCACATGTCTGTAGTTCTAGCTACTCCAGAGGCTGAGGTGGGAAAATCACTTGAGCCGAGGAGGCCAAGACTGCAGTGAGCTATGATGATGCCACCTTACTCCAGCCTGGGTAATACAGCAAGACCCTGCCAAAAAAAAAAAAAAAAAGAAAAGCTCAATAAAAGGTTATTTGAAAGATAAAAATCAGGCCGGGCATGGTGGCTCATGCCTGTAATCCCAGCACTTTGAGAGGATGAGGTGGGCAGATCACCTGAAGTCAGGAGTTCAAGACCAGCCTGACCAACGTGGTGAAACCCTGTCTCTACTGAAAAAACAAAATTAGCCAGGCATGGTGACGCCATGCCTGTAGTCCCAGCTACTCGGGAGGCTGAGGCAGGAGAATCACTTGAACCTGGGAGACAGAGGTTGCAGTGAGCCAAGATTGCGCCATTGCAGTTCAGCCTGGGCGACAGAGTGAGACCCTGTCTCAAAAAAAAAAAAAAAAAAAAAGAAAGAAAAAAGAAAGATAAAGATCTCCATTCTCTACCATGCAGCCTGTCTCTCTGTAGGGAAGGAGCTGGGAGTTAAGACAGGTCAAATCCCAGTCCTGTCATTCGTGATTCCTGTGACCGTGCCTCTCCGAGTCTCAGTTTCCTCATCAGTAGCATGGGGATAATGACCCTGCTTATTACCTGTTGTCTGCAGACCCCAGGGGTTCTCCATACATTGTCCGGTGCCTGAAGCCTCACAGGTTAAGGAGCTGGGAAGACGTCACTAGGGGAAGTTTTCTTTTTTTCTTTTTTCTTTT